>NW_007727154.1:154905-189010 GCF_000696425.1 Galeopterus variegatus | reverse complement strand
AACCCTCAGCGGGAGTGCCACTGCGCTCCCAAGCGGCGCACTCTCCAGTGCGCCACCGGGCCGGCCCTCTGGGGTTCCTTTTCTTCTGAGATATTGACCCCTCATGTCCTGGCTGCTTTGTTAACCCTAAAATCAAATTTTTATCTCACCAACCCAGGGAGACCTCCACGAGTTCTAAGCTTCTGCCTTCTTTTTGGCCTCTTTGCTCTGTGCTGTGAAGTCACAGATACTGTAAGGGAAGAAAACAGCACTGAAAACAGGGCTCACCTCTAGGCCTTTTCCTTCTTTTGGGGATTTTGGCCTATTTAGTCTCAGATACTCTGATTGCTCTTTGTTTAAACAGCTGCTTTTTGTTTGTATTTATCCAGATTTTATAGCTGTTCTTTTTTGAGAGTGTTAGCTGGTACCAGCTATTTTATTATAGGTAGAAGCAGAGTTCCTCTTGATTTCTTTAAATAGGTTTACTTTTATATAAACCTATTACCTTATTTAGCCTTGTTCTAAGCAATAATATTTATGAAATCACTAGTTTGATGTGCTAGTGAAATTTTCTTTTAGAAAGAAAACATATTGAAATAAACACTTATTAAAAAATTCATCTGTGTACCTTTTAAAGTAATTTCCTTTACCTCTGGCATATGTATACCACACTTTGGAAAATTGTTTCTGGAGCATACCCAAAAGCCATTCCTACAATCTTTTCTCTGTTATAACAGAAATACGAGTATACTAGCATCCCTCAGACTCAGAATCTAATTTCAGTTTTGCCACTTACCTCCTGGATCTATAGGGACAAATCACGCAATCCTTCTGGGTGTCTTGCTTAAAACCAGGCAATTAGATGTTCCTTAAACTGGCCTCCAGCACTAACATTCTTTGAGGTGGTGGTGGGGCTGGCCACCAGGCTTGCTTGGTTCCTGGCTCTGGATCCTGACTGAACTTGCAAACCACGGCTGACTTTCTGGATTTTTGGCTTTCCTCCACCTCTTCCTTCTGAGGAGGTTGTAGTCTTTCCTAGTGAACTTCAAAGTTTCTGACATCTATGCAGAATCCAGACTTAGAGTGCACAAGGTCCTGGAGATGGAGCTGGGCTGATCCTGGGTAGTCCCTTGGAAGGATCAGCCTTTGTACTTAGATTAAAGGGACTTTGAAGAAGTCCCTTGTATATAGACATCTCCTTCATTCCTTAAAAATTTTCCACCACTAGTAAGTTGTTCCTTTAGGGTAGATCTTTTCAGAAATTTTGTTCAACAAGTGTCTGTGAGCACCTGCTAGGAACAATGAGACAGGCTTTGTGACAGGCTGGAGCAATGGACTGCCTGTTTGTGTGCCCCTCCTACCCCAGTTCATATGATGAAATTCTAATCCCAATGTGATGGTATTTGGAGGTGGAGCTTTTGGGAGTTAATTAGGTCAGGAGTGTGGGGCCTCATGAAAGGAATTAGAGTCCTTATAAGAAGAGACCAGAGATCTAGCTAGCTTTCTTTCTGCTTGTATATAGACATCTCCTTCATTCCTTAAAAATTTTCCACCACTAGTAAGTTGTTCCTTTGGGGTAGATCTTTTCAGAAATTTTGTTCAACAAGTGTCTGTGAGCACCTGCTAGGAACAATGAGACAGTCTTTGTGACAGGCTGGAGCAATGGACTGCCTGTTTGTGTGCCCCTCCTACCCCAGTTCATATGATGACATTCTAATCCCAATGTGATGGTATTTGGAGGTGGAGCTTTTGGGAGTTAATTAGGTCATGAGTGTGGGGCCTCATGAAAGGAATTAGAGTCCTTATAAGAAGAGACCAGAGATCTAGCTAGCTTTCTTTCTTCCAAACAAAGATACACAGTTGGCAGTCTATAACTCAGAAGTAGGCCCTTACCAGAACCCAATCATACTGGCACCCTATCCTGGAACTTCCAAGCCTCCAGAGCTGTGAGAAATAAATTTCTGTTGTTTATGAGCCACCCAGTGAATGGCACTTTATTATAACAGTCTGAGCTAAGACAGATGAATTTTTAGGCACAGGCTTTGAATTTGATTTTAGGCTCTGCTACCTGCCACTGGCATGACCTCAGGCAATTTCTTCAACTTCTCTTGGCTGCCTCTCTTTCATCAGGATACCACCAATAGTGTATGTTCTGCATACTCCTCTGGGTTATTGTGAGGACTCACGAGAAACCAGTGGCGGTATTACCTGCAGGAGGGAGTGAAGTACATGGAAATAGTGCTGTAGTAACCATTCCCAATGTACACCTTGTTGAATTTTTAAAATGTTTGAACCAAGTGCATTGTAAAATCTAAAGCTCTCTACTAATTACTGTTATTGTCAGGCAGTGAATACAAAAGATGTCACGAAAACATGACCACCTGAATCCTGATGGCTTTGGACTTCCTCCTGCTTCGTTGCTCTATAATAAGCCATGTTTTTTAGTCTACAGTTTTTACGGTCCTCCCTATTGCAGCCCCTGCACACAGTGGTGCTCAGAAGTGTTGGGTTAAGTAATCTGAATGATGCAGTCTGATCCCATCATTTTGCAGATGGGAGGGAGGCCCAGAGATTTACTTTTTCAGTCATCTTGGGGCATCACTCTTTCTTCTTTTCCTGAACTTCTCTTGAGTCCAGAGACCTCTTTAGAGGACTTGGCTGAGGCTTTGATTTTTAATTGCATGTGCCTAGGTGGGGAGTGGATGGCATGCAGAAGCTGTTGTAGGCTCATGTACCGGATTCTATCAGTTCATCCAAGCCGGACCAGTTGCAGGGCCTGCTTCATGCTACCCAAACAGCCAAGAGCCTGATGAATGAACCAACATGCCAAATTAAGAATAATTTCCTCTGTGACATTTACATGACTTGAGAACTAGGACAGCAAGTATTCACAGAACACTTCCTCCTGGGAGAAACATTGCCTGCCAAACCACTGATCAGAAGGATGTTTGGGGAGTGTAAAATAGAACACGGAGGCATAGTTAAAGGGATATGTATAATGGATTGGGGCATTGTAAATGTATTTTCCCTTTCTGCTTTTTGGACATTTTTATTCATTTGTTCATTGTTTACCTATTTTACATTTCTTAAGCTTGTCCTGTGCTAGAAACTGGGAATGCCAGAATGAACATATTTCAGTCTCTGTTCTTAGAAAGGATCCAGTTTAGCGGAGAAGGTGGACAAATAAAACATAGCACAGACAATTGGATATCCTTGTGATCCTAAAATGCTACAGAATTTAAGATGTATTGTTAATTTACTCACAGCTACGAGGATACAAGAAACACTACATTAAATGTACATAGTGCTTTTGAAACACATCCCAATTACAGAAACATTTCAATGTGGAAGAACATGTACATCTTAGAATGGAGGAAATGTGGTTTTTGCCACTGCATGTGACGTGTGCTGAGATGGGGTTATGAGCCGAGTGGAAGGAAGACAGTGGTGGGGGATATCCCGCCCTTGGGAGGGTGCCCCCCATTAACAATAGGTATCATATCATAGGGTGACTGCTATGTCTGACATTTGTGTCCCCCCAAAATTCATATGTTGAAACCCAATCTCTGATGTAATGGTATTAAGAGGTGGGACCTTTGGGGGGTGATTAGGTCAGATGGGTTCCACCCTCATGAATGGGATTAGTGTCCTTAAAAAAGAGGCCTGAGAGAGCTTGGTCACCCCTTCTGCCACGTGAGGACACACGGAAGGAGCCATCCATGAGGAACAGGCCCTCACCCAACACTAAATCTGCTGGCACATTGATTTTAGACTTCCCCACCTCCAGAATTGTAAGCAATAAATTTCTGTTTATAAATTACCCAGTCTAAGGTGTTTTGCTACCCAAATGGACTAAGACAGTGAACATTACAGATCTCCGTCTAAAGACCTGGGGGACAACCCTGTGAAGTGGTGTGCTCTCTCCCAGGACAGTGCTGGGGAAATGCAGAACACGCTTCCTCTGCATGGCCTCTTTTTAACATCCATAATCTAACATCAGAAAGATGAATCAGCCAGAGATTAATTGAAAGTGTCACATGAGTGTGTTGCCAGGCAGAGCAACGGGACGCTGTCTTTCTGCCTCAATACCAGCTCTGGGACTTGGAGAAAGTAAAAGGAGGACCATGACCATCTCGGAGGTCTGTTCTGAGGACATAGGAGAGGAGCATCTGCACATTGTCTGTTTTAAGCTCCAATATGTGTTTCTTCTGTGACCTCCTTATGCCCTAAGCTTATCGTCATGCTGGGTTCCCTTCCTGTTTCTCTACTAAGCCACCAGAAGATTCCCCTTTCTCTGCTGCAGTCCCTTGTAGTGCTTTGGAAGCAGGAAATGGATCCCAGTAAAATAACTGCATTGAAAACGCCCTGCCCAGGTCTGGCCCTTGATGCTCCCCTCCACAATCCATCAGCCACATTGACTCGCCAGAGAGAAAACCTGGGTCGTTTTGACTGATTCAGTGCTGGCTTGAGATTGGTGGAGACAACAGTGATGTGGGAGAAATCTGCTGTGTGTGGTGGCCTTGGGAGCACAGCAGCTGTGCTTTTTCAGAAAGGTAGGAATCAAAGACTTGTAGAATCCTCAGAGTGGAAGGGACTTTAGGTACCCCTGGTTCAGACCTCCATTCCATGAGGGAGCTGGCCAGGGAGCTGCCAGCTGCTCGCCTCCCTCCAGTGATGGAGGGCTCCTTGCTTGTAAAGGCAGCTCATTCTGAGGTTGGATGTTAATGATTTAAAATATTAAATTTTTTCTTTTATTTACTGACTCACTCAACAGGGTCCACTCATTTATTGGTCCCCTTCTCTGCACCAGGCATTGTCTTAAGCACTGGGGATATGTTGGTGATAAAGACAGAACAAAAATTCATGCCCTTATGGCTTACATTCTAGCAGGGGGGACCTTACAATAAACGGTGAATGAGTACATTTGAATTACATGTTGGAACATGAAAAATGCAAAGTAAGGGGAAGAAGGATATAATATTAAAAGAGGTTTCAGGGTAGGCCTCTTTGAGAAGGTAATATTTGAGCAAAGATTTAAAAAAGACAAAGAAATAAGCCATAAATCTAGTTGAGGGAAGAGGGAGTAGGCAGTGCAAAGGTCCTGGGGCAGATGTGCATCTGGTGTGCTCAAGAAGCGGCAAAGGACCTGGTGTGGCTTGAGCACAGCCAACAAGGGGAAGAAGGAGAGGCAGTCAGGGCACGACGTGGGGTAGACGGCGACCACCTTTAGGCTGTCATAAGGATTTGAGTTTTACTCTAATTGAAATGGGAAGCTGTGGGAGGCTTTTGAGCTGAGGTGTGCCATGGTCTGATTTGCTTTTTCACAGGATTCCTCTAGGTTCCTTTAAACATTATAATATAGGGAGTAAGAGTGGAAGTAGAGTGATCAGTTAGGAAGCTCTTGCAACAGTCCAGGCGAGAGATAATGTGACTCGGACACAAGTGGTAGCAGTGAAGATGGCAAAAAAGTGGACATTATGATTTAGTATTTTGAAGGTGGAGCCACCAGGATTTGCTGAGTGATAAGATGTGGGGTATAAGAGAAAGAGAGATGCCAAGGATACTTTAATATCTCTGACTTAAGCAACTGGGAGGGTGGAGTTGTCTTTGACGTGAGAAATATTGTGGTGGGAGCTGATTTTGTTTGAGGGGCGAGTTCAATCTTGGACTGAGGTAAAATTCATCTGCCTACAATTTTTACCACTGGTGAATTCTATCCTGGGATTGTACCCAGAAAAATACCCACCCTCCCTTTATAGGGCTGTCTATCAGAATTAGAGCTAGCTTGCCTATTCCATATTAATCTTTTCTCAAGTAAAGCATTCCCAAGCTCCTCCACCTATTTTTTATTCATTCATGTGTTTGCTCACTCATTCATTCCCACTTGTGATTACACATTCATTTATTCAATTTTGCATTTATTGATGTCTATTCTGTGCTAGTCACTGTAGTGAGTCCTTGGAATACCAGCTGGCCTGCTACTCAAGGAGGGTGCAGGATGAGAAGGGAAACTCACAGCCCTGTGTGATGCCTGCAATAAATGAGGGTGGGACGCCTAATCTAGCTTGGGCACAGGCAAGAAAACAAGGCAGGTGATAATTGTGGTAGAGGAAGGCTTTCCAGAATAGATGAAGTTTGAGCTGAGTCGGAAGGATGCGGTAAGTGAGATAGGGAGCGACTGAATGTTCAAGGCAGGTGTTCTTTATCCTGACACCCCTGGGAGTTAGGGTTTCAGTGGAATTTATACAAATAATGGACGTGATTGGATTTTCATTTCCAGAAGAGCACTCTTAGTAATGGGTGGGGCAGTGAGAAAAGAATCATGAGTTGATAATAAGGAGGCTGTTGTAATAATCTGGGCAAGAAATAAACAGTCTGAACCTGAGCAATAGCAATGAGAATGGAACCGAGGTTTGGGAGGTGGGAGAAGCCCTGGATGGGGTTTGGTGAGCAACTACCTCGGTAGAGCAGCAGTGGAGGGTAACGTAAAACAGCTGGTGGCCTGGGTCACCAGTGGGAGGAACGTGATATTTAATGAGAGGACACAGGGGTGGGAGGTATTTTGAAGTTGGTGAGGGGGAGATCATGAGTTCAGTTCTGGTGCTGTTGAATTTGACACATCCGTAGGACACTTCAGTGGAAATGCCTTTATGTCTGGGGAGCAGAGAGGCGGGGGTGAAGACAGAGAGCTGAGAGGAGCTGAGAGCCCCTGGAATCTCCAAAGCCTTTGTTACCCATGAGACCACCTAGGGAAATGAGAAGAGGAGAGGGCCAAGAGGCAGAACCCTGAGCAATGCTCCTGTTTAAGGGGCAATCTGATGGAGAAAAGTCTGCAAAAGAGACTACGAAGGAAGAGAGAGGGGAAGGGAACACGGAAGAAGCTGTGTTCTTAATACCAAAGTAGGAAAGAAGACCAAGAAGAGAGGAAAGCGTTTACGAAGGTTGCAGAGAGATCAAGTAAGATGAAGATATTAAAGTAAAACCTTGAGCTAAGAGGTCATTTGATACCTTGGTGCAAACTGTAGCAATGGATAGTTGGGGACAAAGGGCAGACTGAGATGGATTGAGGAGCAAAGAAGGGGTGAGGAGGTGAGCCAAGTGAGAATCCATCACCTTTTCTAGGAAATTGACTCTGAAAGAATGGGAAAGATTTAGGACGGTAACTCGAGAGTGATTGAATTTGTTTTCTATTGCTGTGTAACAAATCACCACAAGTTTAGTGGCTTAAAACAACCCACATTTATAATTGCACCATTTCTGTGGGTCAGCAGTCCTCACACGGCTTGGCTGGGCCCTTGGTCAGAATCTCTCAAGGCTGCCTTAGGTCGTCAGCTGGACTACATCTCTCTCTGGAGCTTGGGGTTGTCTTCCAAGATCATGTGGCCGCTGGTGGAATATACTTCCTTGTGTTTGTAGGACTGAGGTGTCTGCTTTCTTTCTGGCTGTCAGCCTGGAGCTGCTCCCAGATCCTAGAAGCCATTGCAGCTTCTTGCCACACGTTCCTCTCACAACACGGCAGCTGCTTCTTCAAGGCCAGAGGAGAACCTGCTAAGATGGGGTCTTAATGTATCATAATCATGGAGTGACTATGCCGTCACCTTTGTCGTAATTTATTGGCCAGAAGCAAGGCAGAGATTCTACCTGCACTCAAGGAGAGGGGATTACACAAAGACATGATTCACTGAGGGCCACCTGAATGAGTGTCTGCCACAGAGACACATAAGTAAAGAGGTTTTTATTTTAATTTTTAATAGGAAGACTTCGGCATATTATATTTCAGAACAGGGTCTGTTGGGTAGAGCTTAGTTTCAAACACCAGAGTTCACTTATTTTAATCTCAGATGGGCTAAATACAAGTAGCTAACAAGGTAGAAGTCACACATATGTGTTCAGAACCAGCGAGAGCTGAGCTTGATCAGCAGGTAGATGAGGATGTAATTTGGACAATTTTCTCAGTAGCTGTTCGGGTTCCTGACTGTACCAGTCATCTATTGATGCGTAACAAACTCCTCCAAATGTCATGACTTAAATCAGCCACAGATTAGTGTTGCTCCTCAGTTTGTGCTTCAGCTGGGTAGTTCTGGCGTCAGGACTCCCCTCTGCTCTCCTCCACGTGGTCTCCATCCTCCTGCTGGCTGGCCTGGCCTAGAATTGGAACTGGCAGCATATTGTTTCCCTCACATTCTATTGGCCTAAGGAAGTCACAGACCAGCTCAGGTAAAAAGTGCAGTGAAAAAGATCCCCTTCCCTTGATGGGAGGCACACATACCGGCAAGAGTGAAGAATCATGGCGGCTATTTTTGCAGCTGACCTTAATGACTCATGTATATGTGCAGGGTTGAGGTTGACCAACTACAATGTGTTAAATTAAATTAAATTTGGCCTGACGATGCCTCCATACTTTGGTTCCCATGTAACAAACTGTCACCTAACTTAGTATGTAAATCAACTGAAAGTCTAACTTAGGTGTATGCTTTTGTAACAAACAGCTGAGTCTCAGTCAATCACAGCAGCTGAACTCCAGTCAATCCCAGCTGGCCAACCGACCAGACCATGTTCACTTGAGGCAGATGCTGAGCTGTAACCAAGCAAGCTGGTTCCGTACCTCACATCCATTTTCTGTTTATAAATGCTGCCTGCCCATTGTGGAGCAGAGTTCTCTGAACATTTTCTGGTTCTGAGGGTGCTCAATTTGCAAATTGTTCTTTATTCAGTTACACTCTGTTTAATTTAACTTGTCTAAAGGTTTTCTTTTAACAAAGGAACATGGAGCAGGAGAAAAGTTAGATAATTGAAAAAATTAAGGTGATACAACACTTTATTAAATTAGGGTTAATTTGCTTAAAGCATTATCATGCTTCTCCTATAGTCTTCTCTAGAACCCTGGGATGAATCTGGGAAGGGCATTGAAACACAGAGACAGGTTTTATCCTCCCATGCTGGCATGACAGTCTTTATAGGAAGCCTGTTATAAGGGAGTTAGTTTTCAGGACATAGATGCTCATCAAACTCTAGAGCATGCTGGTGGGAAGCTGAGAAAATCTTTTTAGTTAACACATTGGGATGGAAGAGTGGAAGATCCAGAGATTCAAACTCAGGGTTGGAAAATGAATGAGTAGGTAAGATGACATTTGAATAGGTGGAAAGCTAGGTTTTTGTGGACACCAAGCAACTGTCCTATTGTTTTTCTATATGTGACTTGTAGCATTTTGCTGAGCTGGGGACACCTGCTGAGGTTCCAGTGTGATCCTGCATGACAACTTGGCTATGAATTGGTGAGACATGTCAGTTCTTTAGAAAAGTATAGTAAGTTGTTAACACAGTACCTGACCTATAGTAAGCTTTGAACAAGTGATAGCCATTATGTTATTATTACTGTTTTTAGTTTAGTTATAATTCTGCATATTGGATGTTTTTGATTGTCATCGCTCTCCTCACCAAGATGCTCCGTCCCCATGAGAACTGCTGTCAGTCAGGTGAGTGGGCACCCAGCTTGAGGAAACAGCTGAGAGGGGGTGGAACGGAGGTGGTGGAGTAAGATGCAATCTGTGTTGTTCCCAAAAATGGCTCTCCTGGGAGAAAATTACTAAGCACTGTCATTATTCTGCATCTGGTGTTAATTATTCCAGGTAAAAGACACTATAAATGAAATGTTAAGTTCTTAATTTAGGGTGTCGGGGGGGGGGAATTGTTCATTTTATTAGGCAGTATTCAAGGCATTAAAAAGAGAAGAAATTTTGATATTAAAAGAAATAGCTAACTTAGAAGTGTTATGGGACTTGTCTTTTGAATGTCCTGGCCCTCTCTTTAAAAGCACTGGAGCCCTTGCAGGTGTTATAGGTGTTTGGTGTGCCCGATTCTGAAAGGAGGGTGCATAAGAGGAATGGGGGTGAGTATCGAGGGTGACTTTCACACTTACCTGGACTACTGCTGTAGCCTTCCCACTGGTGTCCTGCTTCCACTTTGCTCCGCTCCAATCCATTCTCCCCACGGCAGCCAGAGTGATCCTTTTAAAATCAGATATTGACACATCTCAACAAAAGCAAATTCCTGTTACAATGAATAAAATTACATTCCTTAAGATTTCAGAGCATGGTCTGCTTGTACCGTATCTTCAAACACATTATCTCTTGCCTGTCTCCTCTTTGTTTACTAAGTTCCAGCCATAATGGTCTCGTTTTAGCTCCTGGAGCAAGACAATCTTGTTCTGCACCTGCAACATCCCCATCTCATAATTAGCTTCTTGTCCTTTAGGTGTCAGTTTAAATTGTCTCCCTAAATATGTTTTCCCTGATCACCATTTTAAAAATAGGACCTCCCAGTACTTACTTTAAATTTCACCAGCCAGTGGTTTTTTCTTCCTAAATAGATAGTAATAATCTCAATAGATTATTTTATTTGTTAAATTTTATAGTGCCTCTATATCTCACTAGACTATAAACTCCAAGCTGTAAGAAATCATAATTGTCTTGATACAGCCTAAGAACAGTGACTCTAGAGCCAAATCCTGATTCAAAACCCAGTACTGTCAAATCCAAGCACTGTTAATTACTAGCCGTGTGCCGAATCTTAAGCAAGTTACATAACTTCCCTGTGCTTTTATTTCCTCATCTGTAAAACGAGGAATAGTAGAACCTGGCCTGGTCTGTAGTAAGTTTTCAATTAATATTTGTTGGAAAAAAAAGAATTAAAAAAGGAGGAAATAAAGAAACAGAACAGTTTTTATTGTAAAGTAGTTTAAACATAGGCAAGGGATGAGTAGGTTTCAGAAACAAAGGCCTTTATATTACAAAACTTCTCCAAACCCCCAGACATAAAACTAGAGGAATCTAGGAAGAACACAAACACCAGTGCTGAGTCACATCACCAGCTGACATGCAGCATAGAGATATTATCTGTTTTCAAGCATTTTGAGCAACGCAGTCATGTGGCTCATTTATTTATTCATTTACTCAGACAACATTTCTTGATTCCCTTTTATGTGCTGGATACTGTGCAACCATTAAATAATATACTCTCTGTCCTGGAGGATTTGATTGTCTATCTGAAAAGAAAGAGAAACTGAAGCTATAGGACGAATGCTGAAATAGGTGTCTGAATAAAAGGCTGCTAGAATAGAGGATGGAGGGGTTAACCCTGCTCTCTGTCAGAACTACCCATAAATACTGATTTTTGGTAACTGTGTGTATGGTGGATGCTACTACGTTGCCCAGATTCCCTCTTCTAGATTCCTCCGGTGGGTGTGTGGGTTACTGAAAACTCAGAGCAGTGTTCTCTGGGGACTGACCATAGCTTCTTCCTAGTTTACACCCCTACCTCTTACATGGGACAGCTCACATCCATTGATATGGATATTACAGAGGCTGGGCTTCCTTGTCTGGCTTTGGGACAACTTTGAAGGACCATCCTGATTCCAGATTACAGTACAAGCAGCTCATCTGCTTGGCTCATATAATCTGGCAGCCATTAGGTATGTGTCATATCTGCCATGAAAAAAGACACTGTGTAGAGTTTATGGTTAAGTTACGATAGGACACTCACAATGTAGGGCTTTGGAAGAAGGTTATGTCACTTACAGCAGAGAACTACATGTTATTGGGAAAGCATTACCTGATCACAGGACATCAAGTGATTCTGTGGCTAGAACTACCCATCGTGAACTGGGTTCTGTCAGACCCACCAAGTGCTAAGGTCCTAAGGTCGGGCAGGCCCAAGACAAAGCCATCATGAAATGAAAGTGGGATCAGGCTTGAGTAGGTCCAGAGGGCAGAAGTAAGTGACACAGGCAGGTGACCCAGACTCTGTGCCATGCACCACTGTTGTACTGGCCTATCCTTCAGCTCATACCTATTGCCACCTGGAATCCCTTGACTGCTGATAGAAGAGGACAATTGTGGAGCTTGGCTCACAGATGGGTTAACTCAGTATATAGGTGCAAGCCCTAACTAGAATGCTGTTGCATTGCAGCTCCACTCAGGGGTGTTCCTCAGAAACAATGGTGAGGAAAAGCATTCCAATGGATAGAACCTCAGAAAGAGTGCCTGGCCATTTACTTTGTGTGGAAAAAGAAGTGGTTTGAGGTAAGAATATACATAGACTCATGGGAACTATCAAATAGCTTGTCTGGTTGATCAAGGTACTGGGAATAGAAAGATTGGAGATTAGGGATAAGGAGATTTGGGGCAGAGGGGTGGATAGGCATAGGGGAGTGGCACAAAGAGCAGAGGTTTTGCACTATTCATTGAGGAACTCCGCCAAGAAAGAATCATTGAACAATCCAGGCAGATAAGATGACTTAACTGGTTTTGACAGCAGCCAGCCTCTGTCATTGGGCATCCCAATGCTGGCAATGTGAGCTCATTAATGAAATCACCTCTGTGGCAGGTGTGGAGGCCATGCATGGGTCTAACAGTATGGGCCCCCTCTCACTAAGGTTGATTTAGTTACTCCTGCTGCTAAATGTCCAAATTGCCAGCAGAGGAAACCAGTGCTCAGTTGTAAATATGGCATCATCCTTTGAGAACACATAAAGCCACTTGGTGGCAAGTTGACTACTTTGGATTCATCTTGGCTGGAATTCACACATATTCTAGATATAAGTTGCCTTCTCCACCCGTAAGATATAGGGCAGCACCACAATCTGGAGCTTAAAAAGTAATTGATTCACTAACATGAGATGCTACATAACATCAACGTGGACCAGAGCACCCACTTTAGAACAAAGGAGGAACACCAGTGCACACATGACCACAGGATTCAGTGGTTCTTTTCCATACCACACTACCCAGAATCTGACAGTGGGCTGAAATGGCCTGTTTAAAGTACAAAAAAAGCAGCAGTTTGGGGAAATACTTTGTCATAAGTGAGCACCATCCTTCAGGATGCACCCTAAATCAGTGATCATAATATGGTGCTGGGTCCCCAATGGATAGGATACATGGCTCCAGGAGGGGAGGGGTAAAAGTGGGAATGGTCGTGCTTACCACCACTTCCAGTGACCCACTTGGGGAATTTGCTCTTCTCATGCCTGCAGCTCTGGGCTCTGTGTGTTTAGAGATCCTGATTCCCAGAAGGGAAATACTTTCACCAAGGGATAGATTAAATATCTCTTTGACCTTTAACGTGTGGCCTCCATCACTTTAAATTATGGTCTCTTCAGGATTCTCATCCAAGAGATCAGTAAGCAAGGAAAGGATCCACCTTACTAACAGATATAATTGGCCTTTATTGCTAGGAGGATACAGAGCTACTGTTAAATAATAGAGGCAGCAAAAATTTGGCACTCGGTTGCTCTACCAGTGCCTATCTTGATTCTTTCCTATCCAATTTTGATGACATATGGACAGGTGCAGTAGCCACAGCCTGAAAAGTGCATGATGACTAGAAATTCAGACCACTTAGGAATGAGTGGGTGGGTCATCCCGCTGGATAAGACACAGAGACCAGTGAAAGCATGAGCCAACAATAAGGGGAATCTGAAATGGGTAGCAGAAGGTGATCATGGATAACATGTTCAGCCTAAAGATCACCTGCAGCAGTGGGGGCTACAATTGGTTCCACTGACCTTCCTTCACTTTATAAATTTCTATTGGAAACGAGACCAACCAGAATCCTGAAGAAGATGTTGCAAATTGGGATGGACTTAGCATAAGAAGCAAATGAACCCACGTTACACAAGGAGTGTACTGTGGTGTATGCTGCCATGTGTTGCCCTGATCCCCTCTTCGAGACTGAGGTGCTCATTCCTCCAGCTGCCATGAATATCGGCTATTGATGGCTCAGTGCTGGGTCCCTCTCTGGAAATTGATTTTAGCTGAAGAGAGAGAGCTGCTTTGCCCAAGATTCCACCCAGACTCCAGGGTTGGTTCACATCTAATGACTGGTGCATTCAGGGATACAATGACAAATTCCCTTGACTCCACTTCTAGGGCCCATTTCGACTCCATACTATCCTGTGGGATTGGTCAAGGCCTCTGTGCCAACTGTACCACAGTTTAGTTTCTTCCTTGCCCAATCCAGTTTCTCTCGCTTCCTTACTTGTGTTGTTCCTGAGTGCACACGTCCATAACCTCCTGTGTGAAAATCTCCATTTCAGGGCCAGCTTCAAGGGAATCCAGACCAAGGAAAAGAAACTTCCATCAGAAGACTGTAAATATTCCTTTTTCAGTTCAGAACAAGTAGACAACGGCTAACTAAAGAATACGAGTTGAAGAGGACCTTTAGAAAATTAATAGAATTACTAATTATAAATTATATTAAATTAATAAAAATTATATGTTAAACCGAATGTTAAAATTTTGTTAATTAAGTTAATGATTAAATTAAAAGCAACATTTGGACTGTTCTGGGGGAACACGTTTTTCGATCCTTTCCTCCTTTCTCTGCTGACTTCTAATGTCAGAATGTTATCCACGACCTCACAATCCTGCTTCTTGTGAAGGTGAGCAGGGCTTTGGGCAAGAGATCTAGATTTGAAACTGGGTTTAACCATTTACTGTGTCATCTTGAATGGGTCACTTACCTCTATTTGCTTTAATTGCCTCACCTGTAAAATGAGAATAATAGCCCTTTCTCACATTGAAGTCATGAAGATTGAATTGGAACATGTATGGTAGTGCCATATAATGACCGCTCTGTAGATGTCAGTTGATTCTGCATGTTGAATCAAGAGTCACCTTCTTTGCTAAATTTTTTTGAGAAAGTCTGATTCATACTGATCTCTTGACTTTTTGATTATCCATATCACAAATCTTTTCTTTTTTTTTCCTTTTTGTCTTTTTTCGTGTCTGGCAACGGATCGCAACCCTCAGTGTCGCTCCCGTACCGGACTGGGACCAGCAACGGGATCGCAACCCTCGGTGTTGTGCCCGCACCTCACTCAGCCAGTGAGCGGGAACCGGTCTGTATGTGGGATCTGAACCCTCGGCGGGAGCGCCACCGTGCTCCCAAGTGGTGCACTGTAGCAGTGTGCCACCGGGCCGGCCCCATATCACAAATCTTGAGTGTTATAATTTAAATTGCTTATCATACGTATTTTATACCCCCCTTCCCAATTTTATTTTGTTATGATTGTATACAAGACTATATCTGGCTAAAAAAAGTATGTAGCTCAGCTCTTGGTACAGAATTTCTAGACTTGAATTGAATCCACATAGACCTTAGCAGCTGAAGCCAAATAGAAGGTATAGAAGATTCAAATAGAAGAATATACAAGATTCCCTAGAAATACAGTGTATATCATGTTTCTTCAAGCTTTCTTCTTGTTCATCCTCTTAGATTTTAATTTGATGCTGTTCATGGAAAAAGTTAAGTCAATTACTTTCTCACATCTAGGTTTTAAGCTGAATAATGCTATTATGGGAGAGAATGCATCCTTATGTTCTCATCAGGTAATTTCAGTTCTAGTCCCCAGAGGCACTCACAGTTCCCCTGTTCAGTCTCCCCATGGGAAAGCAAGCGGCTAATATAATTGGTGAGAATGCTGAAAGCCTGATATCTGTTGGCCCTTTTTTTTTTCTTTTTTCTTTTTAATCTAGAGTAGAGACATTGCATTGAAAATAAGGGTAGCAAGGGTATCTCTTGGATGTTGTAAAATTGCCCTTGAAAACTCCCTGGGAAGAACTTCACATTGGTGACTGGAGGCTGGGAATGTTACTGAGCCAGGGCTTGCTGCCTGATGTGCACAGAAACCAATACTATGGCACTGGTTTTGGAGAAAAGAAAAGGTTTTGTTTTGTGAGGTCAACTGGCAAGGAGGCAGGAGGCAAGGTGCTCTCAAATCTGCCTCCTTATTCTAGGGTCTGGGCAGGTTTTAAGGGATACTGGACAAAACTGTTTGGCCAGCTATGAATCTGGCCATATGAGAGTGTAAGTTCATTGAGTCAGGTCATCTATTGTGACAAAACTTATGGATGCCAGATCTTCTTCGCTGAAGAAACTTTTACTTCCTAAAATGCTCTGGTGGTTCTACTTCTGGCTTGTGAGTTCCTCAGATGGGAGATTTTTGGTTCTTGTGGTGCTTGAGGTCATCTGGAGGGCAAGGTCCTTCTCTCTGCACATGCTCAACTCACATCCCACAAGACTACTTGTAAAACAGCTTGAGATAAGGAAACAAACCAGTTTCAAATCTTTTTAGGTGGTTTGCCTCCCTGTCTCTCAATAAATTGAACACATTTTTTTTCTTCAGCTTTGGAACAACAGGTTTCTTTAACTGATCTTCAAGTAAAGCCTTAAGCTTGCATTCTGTGGCCACATTGTGCAAAACACCTATCATTAAACTCACAAAACCACATTAAATGGGTCCAGAGGCTCAGACTATTAAGAGATGGGGAGACTGAGAACCACTGAGGAAACAGTAGGTTGGAGTCTCCCCTCTTGGGGGTGTCTGCTCATTGACTGGCATGAGGTGGTTCAATTTCTCCTTTTGTTGTCTTTGCTGTGTTCCAATAATTGAGTGTGTCTAAGTCAAAGGAGTGGGATGCCCTCATAAGCCTTAGTATAGTAGTTGGCAAATAGTAAGCACTTAGTAAACATTAACTACATTAATAGTTTCTTCATCATGGGTAACTGTCAAAATGTTACTCTGATATGAAGTAGGTAGAATTGATTCAAACTATCTGTCTTCTCTGTGGAGTGGCTGTTAATAAATTTCTCTTTTGAGGCCTTCAAACAGACAATAACAGATTGCTTAATGATGGAGATGATGGTTTAAAATTGACCCATGGGCCGAGCCCGTGGCACACTAGGGAGAGTGTGGCGCTGGGAGTGCAGCAGTGCTCCTGCCGCGGGTTTGGATCCTATACAGGGATGGCCGGTGTGCTCACTGGCTGAGCGTGGTGCACTGGTCTCAAAAAAAGGACAAAAAAAAAAAAAAAAAAAAAATTGACCCATATATGGAGAGGAACGGGTAAAGGGGCATGAAAATCAAGTACAATGTATTTTGAGAAGTAAAATAAAATAAAATTAAATAAAAAAAAATTGACCCATATATTTTCAACGTTGGAAAGAGTACTCTCTCAGGAAGAGCAACCCCAGGTATGGATCCATTGTTCTTTCTTTGGTCCAGAAGTGCTACCGATGGGCTGAAGCCTGAACGTGATTGATCAAAATGGACAGTGTTCCAAAGATTAAATTTTATACAGGGGACTTAATGATTATAAAATTAATATAAATACTTCAAATCCACAAATTCGTATTCAGAATTCAAACTATTTGGAAAATATATGAACCCATCAATGAAATATTTCCAGAATGTTTTCTTTGTTTGTTTAGCTTTGAACTTATTGAGGGAGTTGCTGTGAAGAACTTTAACAAAGAAAGGGTCATGACCAAAAGGCTGAGTCCGTGACTTGAGCCGGTCGATCCAGAGTTTCCATCTGTGCGTTTGCTGGATTGACTTTTAGCCTTTTTAGTCTCATGGAATGAAGAAAATTGATCATGTCTAAGACTATATAAGAGTATTCTCCACTTGAGAGTTGCAAGAAATAAATAATTTGTCTTCTGCTATTTTAACAGACCCTGTTCTGCATTTTCTTCTTTTTCTTAACTGTAGGCTAATTTTTGTTGTTGTTGCCAGAATCAAAACTTGTGTTGGACTATTGCTATTAATCCATCCTATGGGATCAGGGGATGTTAGGGCTGGAAGAGAGAATCTCGGTCAACATTCTTAATTTTTCAGTTAAGGAAACTGAGGCCCAGAGATGTTAGATGGTGGCCTACGGGCGAGTTAGCAAAAGATCCAGGATCCAAAATAGGACTGGTCTCATCTTGTTCTGTGCTTTCTGCCACATCAATGAAACAAACCTCTGAAGTGTAGGACCTAGCCACTCTTCCTACTATCCCAGAGGAACATGAACAATGACTGGCAGAGACCAGCTGAAAGGAAGAGGTGGCCCTTTTAAAAACAGCTGAAGGCAATGTGCAATACTTGATGCGCCCCTGGATAAAACAAAAGCAAAGGCAAACAAAACAGAAAAACCATAGCTTTTAAGACATTACTAAGACAATTAGGGAAATTTAAAAATAGATTGTATACCAGGTAACACTATTATATCCATGTTAAGTTAGGAGTTAGAAGAACTTAGGGGTGAAGGGCCATGATATCAAATGCGACCAACCACTATCAATTGGTGAATCTAGGTGAAGGGTATTCAGGCGTCCATAGTGATATTCTTACAATTTTTCTGTACAATTGAATTTTTTCATAATAATAAACTGAAAAATCACTTTTTATAATTATTACAAAAGTAATGTTTTTTTAACCTAATTTTTTAAAAGCATAGACCTTTTAATTTTATTTTAGAGCAGTTTTATTACTCATTTTTAAAATTATTATTTTTTTAAAACATAGACCTTTTAATTTTATTTATTTTAGAGCAGTTTTAGGCTTATAGCAAAATTGAGCAGATGGTATAGAGATTTCCCAAAAAAAGCCCTGCCATTTTATTATAATTACTTACCTTTCCTGCTTGTGTAGGTTTGAAGAAGTTTTTTTTTTTCTTTTTCTCCTTTTCTGTATTCTTAAAACTTTGCACAGGTTCAATACATATTTGTTAAATGAGTGAATGAATGAGTCTTGAGTGTGATCAGCATATTTCTTCCACATTCCATTTGTGGGCCCCCTTTCATGTCAGCTCTTCAGTAACATTTAATGCACACAAATTTCAAAAGTAAGCATTGGCTGCAGCCCTAGTGCTCTCTGTCACGGTCCTGCCTCTGCTCACAAACTCTGGGCTTAACACAGATGTGACCAGAAATGGTTGATGCTGTGGAACAGACTATACACTAGTTGTCAATTGCTGGTTTAAGCCAGGACACACACAAACACACAAACATGCACACACACGCAAACACGCAGTCAACACAAAACACACACAAACATGCACACACACGAAAACACGCAGTCAACACAAGAAATTAATAATAACCTACAATCTATTTGTCTCACTGAAAGGACTTTGTGGCTTTCTGGTTATGGTGGCCTGAAGAGGTGGGTGGATTCTCTTGGTCGAAAACAAGTATGAAACTGAACAAAATCATCAAAAAAGCCACTTCAGGTCTCTGAAAATCAATCACAGGCAGAAAAGAAATTGAGAAGTGTTTATTCTTTAACAGCTTTACTGAGTTTTAATTTACATGTCATAGTGTTCACCTGTTTCAAGTGAATGACTGAATGATTTTTGTGTCTGTGTTCATGGAGTTGTGCAAGAGAAGGTTTATTTTTGAAAACCTGTACACTTGGGTAGAAGGGTGGGGGTCTCTGGCCTTCTTACCTGGAGTTACTCCCTTCACTCCCCAGGTTTGGGGCTGGCCTAAAACATCCACAGCTTTGCTGAAAGAGGGCCCATGCAACTCCGAGCAATGGGTGAATGTCCACACTGTGCCGGCTGAAAGCCATAGACTTGGTAACAGATGAAGAAACAGCACCATTATTTTGCGATCCATAAAAAAGAAAAAAAGTGCTGCTAATTAAACCTGACAAGGACTGACTGTACGATGTGTCCCAATTTCAGAGATGTTAGAAAGTGAATCTTAGGGCTGGCCCGGTGGCGCACTGGAGAGTGCGCCGTCTGGGAGTGCAGCGGCGCTCCCGCTGAGGGTTCAGATCCCATGTGGAGACCAGTTCCTGCTCACTGGTTGAACGCGGTGCAGGCACAACACCGAGGGTTGCGATCCCGTTGCCGGTCCCTGGTGCGAGCACGACACCGAGGGTTGTGATCCCGTTACCAGTCAGTAAAAAAGACAAAAAGGAAAAAAAAAAAAAAAGAAAGTGAATCTTAGAATGGATGAAATATGATATGCACAGAAGTGAATGGATGTGTGGTCTGTGACACATAAGGTACAGGTAAGGTTGACATTGAGCTGCGTGTGGGACAGAGAGATGTAGATGTCAATTAGTGATTTGAAGCTCAGGAGAGAACCCTGGGATGTGGATACAGGTTTAGATATATCAGCCTACAGATCGTGTTTGGAACTGTGTGGGAGGATGTGACGGCCCAGAGGGATGTGGACAGCAGATTCTCTCAACTGTGGGACTATTGATAATTCTGTGTTTTCAGGAGCTGTTCCATGCACTGTAGGGTATTTAGTAGCATCCTGGCCTCTGCCCCTATATTCCACTAACCTCCCCCCATTTGTGACAACCAAAATGTCTGTAGGCATCACCAGATTTCTTGTGTTCCTAGTCCCCCTCCCCTGCCACCTGCTCCATTGAGAAGCACTCACATAGAGGGAGGCAAATGGAGATGGAGGAACCCAGAAGACACTAATGTTTAAGATGTACTTAAATAATGAACATACAGAGAGACTGATAAGGAACTTAGTACTGATTACAGAAATAGGGGGCTGAGCTGTTTTTTTTTCCTTCCAATTTTTCCTTTTGTTCATTTTATGTGACATGAGTTCTTTGGCCTTGCAGACACTGAGCAGGTAGTGCTGCATTTTAATTAGCAGTACGGGCTCTGCAGCCAGACTTTCAGGGGCCATATCCCAAGTTGGACCACTCCCTAGCTGCATGGCCTTGACCACTCCTTAGCTCTGGGCCTTGACTACTCTCCAGATGCTTGGCCTTGACCACTCTCTAGCTCATGGCCTTGACCACTTCCTGGCTGCATGACCTCGATCACTCATTAGCATGTGGCCTTGACCACTCCTTAGCTCTTGGCCTTGACTACTCTCCAGATGCATGGCCTTGACCACTCTCTAGCTCATGGCCTTGACCACTCCTTAGCTCTGGGCCTTGACTACTCTCCAGATGCATGGCCTTGACCACTCTCTAGCTCATGGCCTTGACCACTCCTTAGCTCTGGGCCTTGACTACTCTCCAGATGCATGGCCTTGACCACTCTCTAGCTCATGGCCTTGACCACTCCTTAGCTCTGGGCCTTGACTACTCTCCAGATGCATGGCCTTGACCACTCTCTAGCTCATGGCCTTGACCACTCCTTAGCTCTGGGCCTTGACTACTCTCCAGATGCATGGCCTCGACCACTCTCTAGCTCATGACCTTGACCACTTCCTGGCTGCATGACCTCGCCCACTCATTAGCACGTGGCCTTGACCACTTCCTAGCTGCATGGCCTCGATCACACATTAGCATGTGGCCTTAACCACTTCCTGGCTACATGATGCATGTGTCAGATTCTCTTCTTCCTCCCCATCCCTTTCCTTTCACAAGTATTCATTTCTCCTTCAAAGCCAATTTGGAAGGAGAAACTACTAAAAATGATGATACAAAGGAATGTATTGTTAAGAATTTTTATAAATTCTGTAAAGAAAAACTGCTTCTGATGACACTGAAAATCCAGTTAATTCTTTACCATTCAAAGAACCTATAATCATGTGACATCATGATCCCTCAGGGATGACTTGGACAACCAAAGTTCTCACAGTGCCTCTGTCGATGACTTTCAGAAGATGCATGTCATGGACAAAAGGGAAGCTATGGAGATGGATTGCCCTACTTATTGGCTTTGTAGCCCTGGCTAAGCTTCTCAGCCTTATCTGTTAAACTGGGATAATATCACCTACCTAATAGGATTGTTAAGAGGAACAAATGAGATAATTCAAGAAAAGTGCTCAGACCAGTGCCTAGAGTGTAGTAAGTGTCCAGTCAATGCAGTGTTTAACTGGAAGGGTCTTAAACCATATGACCAAGGAGTGGGGTTGGGAGTAGGGTGACAGGCAGGGAACAACTTAAATAAGAGTGGGACTGAATTTCTCAGCAGAGCCCATGTGACGAGACTCTTCATATAGACAGTGAACCAGGACATTCAGAGGCAGGAGAGTGTGATGATCCCAGAGCTAAGGAAGGAGAGTGCATCAAGATAGATGCAGGCTATGCTGGGACTTCTCCCTTAGGCAGAGGTGAGGACAGAAGTCAGCATGCAGAGTCCAGAGGTGAGACAGTGGAACAATGAGGGTGGACAGCTCCTGCCAGAAGCACGTCTGAGGAAGGAATGAAGCACAGGCCAGTGGCTTAAGGGCACAGTGGCAATAGGGATGGAGAAAGGAGGTCACATTTAGGTAGTTAGGAAGTAATAGGAGGGTCTGGGGAATTTGGAAACAAGGAGGTTTCCGTTAGTGTGGTTTTGCTGGTGTTGCTCTATCGTTACTGCTGGCTGGGGTAGGAGAGGGAAAAGGGTAGCAGTCGCCACATTGACTGCCCATGGGGACCACTTGAAGTACAGAAGGACATGAGGACAGGAGGAGGCAGCCAGACTGGGAGAAAGTGGATGGGCTAAAAGGGCCAGCAGCCTTAAAGAGCAGGAGAGAGGGCAAACTTTAGAGAGCCGGAAGGCTTGGGGCTGTGTCTCAACACGGAGGGGGGCCTGCAGGGGAATGAAGATTCAACAAAGACCCCATCTCCTAACACAATGGTCATGCATGCTAGGTGGTCAATAAGTGCTGGCGGTGGGATGAAGAAATGATAGGTGACATAGGTCTTTTGCCCATTTTGCAGATGACCAGACACACTTAGTGTTTTGCTTAAGGGCAAACAGCCAGAAAGAGGAAGGGCCAATGCTTGAGCTTGGGTCTCCAGGTTCCTGGCCCAGGGCTCTTTCCTTTCAATGCGCTGCTGCTCTCAGGATTTGCCATCTGAGGCAGGCCTCTCTAACTCAAGCCAGCATCCCATCCTCTTGTCAGACTTATGGGAAGGAAAGAGTGTGCCATGAAAAGGTAGTTCTTAGTTCAAATTCAACTTTTCCACTTGCAAACTGCCTGGTCTGCAAATATTTTACTTTTTAAAAAACTTGTCATTTTTTAAAAAACTTGTCATCTCAGTCAAATGGGAATGATTCAGCCTTTGCACAGCTGTATCAGAGACAACCAGCTAGAATATAAACTCCACAAGGACAGGGCCTTTTGTCTGTGTCGTCCACTGCTCTGTCACCAGCATCAGTGCCTAGAACAGCGCCTGGTCATTCTGGGGCTAGCCAGCTGCTGCAGAACGAATGTGAAAAGCAGCGCCCCACATCCAGACTATTGTTCTCCAATTCGACCACAAGATGGCAGCAAAAGAAAGCCTGTCCCAAAGGCAAAGGCATTGCAGTTCTGAGGGCCTGTAAGGAGACTTTCAGATTGCTGGTCCCCCTGCATTAGGAAATGGAGAGCTTTCACTGCTCCCTGAGCTTCTCAGCCTGTGGTCCTGTGCGGAGCCTAATTACTAGTCCTCTTTGAAGGGCCTGTGCTGTTCGGATGTGAAGGGACAGTCCCATGAAGTGCTTTCTGCTTTCTGGCCTCGATCTAGTAGAGCTATTGCATAAGCTCCCACAAAGAAGAGCCTCCAGTCTTGTGTCTTAAATCATCCCCACCGGGGCATTGGGAGTGGGGGCGAGGAGCCAGGGTGGGGTGTGGGTTAGATGCGGCAAGAGGAACGTCTAAAGGTATCATCATGTGTTTATACAGAGCTGATCAGGAATCTTCACTCTCATGTTGCGACGGGTGTTGTTATGATGACTAACCCCTGCAAGTTTCAGCTCATATATTTCCTCCTCAGGGATGACCCCCTCATTTAAAGTAGCCCCCACTTCCTATCATGCTTCTTTGAAGCATTTACCATTATCGGAAGTAATTTCATTTCTTAATTTTGTAAGTTACTGTTGTGTGTTTGTGGTCTTTCAGTCGCTAGGATGTTTGGGACAGAGTCAGTTATGTTTCTCGATGTATCTCCAGAGGGAGAACAAGGTCTGCCATACAGGTACGTGCTTGAACAAAAATTGATGAATGGTGGACAAATTGTCCCCGCTTCCTAGTTATCATTCTTGCTTGTGATATCCTAAGTTTTATGTCGCATGGATTGCACATTTATTTGGGGATTTGTTTGTTAGTTGTCCCGCTCCCCAGGGATCTGCAAGTTCAGTGAGGGCAAGGACCCTGCCTATCTTGCCTGGTACCCAGTCCCTGGCTTCTTGCAGAGTGCCTGGCACGTGAGGTGATCACAAAGGGCTTGGGAATGAATGAGGAACAGAGACTTTAAGGCACACACCAGTGAAGGGCAGAGCTGGGACGACGCCTGCCCTTCTCTTTCCGTCCAGTGCTCTTTGTCCATCACGGGAGACTGCTGGGAAGCTGAAGAGCACCCTGTCCACCCACTTTACCAGAACCTTGTCTCTGAATGTGCCTGTTCTCATCCTGTCTTGGTGGCTAAGCAAGCTGAGTCTGGTTGGTGGTGGCTTTGAACTTAGGATCAGTTTGAATTGACATGACAACCATATAAAGGAGGTCTCACTGGCCCCTTTCTGCCTATGTGGGAAACTGAGGCTCAGAGAGATTAAATACCTAAACGAGGCACTGCAACTCAGAAAAGGTGGAGGCAGCCTTTGACACTGGGCCTGTAATGCTGCTCTGGACACAGGCATGACCTGAAGTCAAGGAGATAAGCAGAAGAATTCTGACTTCTGCAGAATCTCTCTTTTCTTGGTTCGTGCCTCCAAAGATGATTCAAATTACCTTTTTTTGCAGGCATTTTCATAAGATCCCTGCACTCCCTGTAATTTGTAGTTGCATGCATACTTGAAATAGCCTCCCTCTCCTTCCCTCTCTGTCTGCCTCCTATTTTGTGCTCTGCAGAAGAGCCTTGCCGGTGCCAGCTTCCAGCCTCCCTCAGGACTTGATTCTGCTTTAAAAAGGCAAGAGCTTTACCCCAAGCTTTCCTGTTCCCTGCTGAGCCCCCTCTCTCCTCTCCCTCCAGGAGCTCAGCCTCTGGTGGCAAATCCCAGCCTCCTTCCTACACTGTGCATCTGAAGTTCATGGCATTTCTTCTGCAGGCCTTGGAGATAAGCCAAGCAGCCTTCATGCACTCCTCTGTCCGGCCCTCATTGCAGCAAACGCAGAAGAGAAATTAAAATGAGGCCAGCCAACAGTGAATCTAATGAGCAGGAGAGAGGCTGTAATCTGAGACTGAGTCTGCTGGAACTAAGTGGGGCTGTGGGATCTTCAAGCAACAGAGAAAATCAACACCCTGAGCAAAGCAGAGGATATGAGCCCCTTGTGGCCCTGGACTCTAGCCAGTAGCCCTGTTGGAAATCCAAGACATTATTTAAAGGGGATCTGTGGGCTCTCAGGTCTGAAGGAGAAGGACACAGACTGAGGGCTTCCAAGGCCCCAGGGTGGGGGTGTCGCTATCTATGCTCTTTTCACAGCTGTCTTGACTCTCTTGCCAGGACTCCCACTCTGGAGACTTTGTGGATCCATGTGTCCTCTGTGCTGGTGGAAGACTGTGATGGACCTGGGGGACATTTCCACCTCTCCTGCCTGTCCTCTTCCAGCTCTCTCTCTCTCTCTGTGTAAGGAAAGAGGGGATGCTCTGTAAGTCTGAGCTCAGACCATTCACTGGGCAATGAGCTGCTAGTTGGTAGGGTTATCACACCGCAATGCAGAAGCTCATTCTCTGCTCTTTTCTTACACTTTCTACTCTTCTCTATGTGGCAGAATCAGTAAACTGAGTCAGGGCTCCACCCTCCCAACTTGAGATATGGCATCTCTTTTGTCCTGTCATCCTGTCCTACTACTCTGGTTCCAAGGTTTCCAGTGAATGGAGAAGTAGGAGGCGGGCTCAGTGATTCTGGCTGATTCTTAGATCTATCTAAGTCCCATTTACCTTATGCCATGGTTATTTCCTGGAGAAAATTATTGGTTTGTGTGAGACTTGAAGGTGCTGTACCTTTTGCTTATCATCTAAGAATGCATTCACCTGTAAGCACCAGAAAACCAAACCATAAAGGCTTGAATAAATAGCTTTTTTCTTCTTATATAATAAGTTATGCAGGGTAGCTTTTCACTTTGATTCAGTGGTTCAATGATATCACGGCTGATATCTATCTAATTGTGGGGGCCACCGTCTGCTGGTCCAGCTGCTAAGAAAGTAGCACTTTGATTCCTCTTCTGCTATAGTCATGTGTGTGTGTGTCTGCATGTATGTGTGCCTGCATGTGTTGACAGAGACTCTTTCCTTGACCAAACTTTAGTTGGGCTCCTTTGTATCCACTTCTTAATGGGGCCATGACTTTGGCCTTCTGTGTCCATCCTGTTCTTGTTGGGCCTGCACAGCCCACTTCTAGCAAGAATCGTGCTAAGTCATCCTTCTCCTCCTTGATATATGATCACTTTTGATATCTGATCAAGCTTTTCATCTACCATCTTTGACATAAGTTCTTGGCCTGCTTTCAGCAAGAATCCTGTTAGGTCAGTTTAACAAGAAACCCCCTACCCTTCATATCTTTGATGTTTTTGGATTTGAGCCTGATTTCTCTTCCTTATTGCAATAGTCTTGAATAAAGTCTTCCTTACCATTTTAACCAGTGTCAGAGTAATTTTTTCTTGTGTGTGTGGGTACATGTGTAGGTAGAACTTTCTCCAGCTTCTCCTTGGGGAAGAAAGGAGATGGGAAGGGTGAGATTGGGGCACTTTTGAGTCTTTGACTCTAGGAGCATCACTAGAGTGTAGAGTAAGCTTCACTTAGTTGAATACCTAATATATTAAAATAATCTTAATAATATCAAACAGATCCAGTAGACTGCAAGCTCCATGAAAGTGGGAGTTTTGTATGTTATATTCACCATTGCATCTTTAGCACCCAGAAAGGAATAAATATTTATTGAGAGAATGAATAAATACATGCCTGGGGACAAGCACTGGGGGTGAAATCCCACCTGGGGAGTGGAAGGCCATGGTGTTTCAAACTGTGGGATGTGCATGGTGTTGCCAGGCACAGGGTGACACAGAATAAGACAGACATGGTCCCTCCCTCCCAGCAGTTACAATCTAGTTGGGGGAGGTCAACAACTCAACTCTAATGTAAAGTGTGCCATGTGCTGTACTAGGCAAAGTTCATTGTGCCTGAGAGCACACATAAAATCTGCTAACCTGGTGTGAGGAGACGGGCGAGGAGAGGGCCCAGAGGAGATAACTTCTGAGGTGAGTCCTGAACTGTGAGCCAGCAGGAGAGGAGCAGGAAGGAGCAGCCCAGATAAAAGGGGCAAAGTAGAGAGGCCAGAACGGTCATGGTATGCTTGAGAAAACAGAGTGGTTTTGTCTTCCTGGAGCATGGAAGGAGGGAAAGATTGGAGATGTGGAAGTAGAGGGGCCAGATGTGGAAGGGTTTTTCAGGTAGTCTGAGCTATATCTTCTGAGCAGGACCTGGCTCTTGCTCTCTGACATCTTCCTTCCTGTGTTCAATTTATTGGTTAATTTATTCATTCATTCATTCAACAAATGATTTTGAGAACCTACCGTGGCTGGTCACTGCATTAACCACAGAGTTAAATACAAGTATGAAACATAATCCTAACCTCAAGGAGTTCACATCTGATGGAGAAGTCCAAGATGTCATCAATGAGTTATTTGGGCTCCAAATCCCTTTCCTCCAGTGCATCCATTCATATATGAGGAATAGAGGCTATTGGCCTTGAAAGTGTGCAGAGACACTCTTCTTGACTATCTGTTTGCAACCAGTAATCTACAGAGGTGCTCCTGAAGAAGCAGGACTGGGATTCTGGGACTCTGGAACTCTTCCTCCTACTGAAAAAGAAGAGTTAGGGAAACCACTCAGATGGTTCAGGGGATGGGCAAAGGAGTGGTTGTAGGAGTCAAGAGGTTTGTTGACACGGGATGTACTAAAGGAAAGAGAGCATAGAGTAAGCTTCACGTAGCTGATTTAGCATCAAGGGCAAAAAAGACTTCTGATCATGGGCTCAGTGATTCTGGCTGATTCTTAGATCTATCTAAGTCCCATTTACCTTATGCCATGGTTATTTCCTGGAGAAAATTATTGGTTTGTGTGAGACTTGAAGGTGCTGTACCTTTTGCTTATCATCTAAGAATGCATTCACCTGTAAGCACCAGAAAACCAAACCATAAAGGCTTGAATAAATAGCTTTTTTCTTCTTATATAATAAGTTATGCAGGGTAGCTTTTCACTTTGATTCAGTGGTTCAATGATATCACGGCTGATATCTATCTAATTGTTCTGGCTTTTCCATGTCATAGTAGAATGGCTGCTGCAGCTCCAGCCATTGCATCTGCATTTGAGGCAGGAAGAAGCAGAGAAGGTTGGTGTTGGCCACATCTGCCTCTTTTATCAGGAAAGAAGAATCCTTCTCAGAAGTTCCTCCAAACAGATTTCCCCTCGAATCTCATTCATCCAAACTGCATGCCAGGTAATGTGGGAAGCAGATTTATCACAATTAGCTTGCAACAGGAGACAGCAAACTTTTTTAAGGGTCCATATAGTAAATATTTTAGGCTTGCATGTGGGCTAGGAAGCAAAATTAAGAATACTATGTAGATTCTTAGATGACCATTTAAAATGTAACAATTCAAAAATATGAAGGCTATTCTCACTCATGGACCATGCAAAAACTGGTTGTTGGCCACATCTGGCCTATGGACTGTATGAAGTTTGCCAGTGGTTGACTTAAACCTATCATGATTCATCACCTAGGACTGGGCACATGGTTGCCCTGCTTAAAATTAGGCAAAGATGATGGGGGCAATCTATGTTGGTCAGACAACACAGTCTGCCACAGCCGGGATGAGGCACTCTGGAGTCTAGGCAACTCTGCTGTGGATGGGTCTTGACTCAGTGTGACAACAGGAGGAAGGCAGTGTCCTTTCACTCACTAATGAAAGGAAGGAGGCTGCATCCAACAATGCTTTAGACACTGCCTCCTCTGTGTCAGCACAGCAGTGGGTCTACACTTCCCACAGTCTCTTCAACACTGGCAGTGGTAGCAACAGATTTCTGGCTCCACCACTGGCATCAGGGACCTTGCTGTTGAGATGCCCAAGATCAACAGGGCAGGCCGTACCTCCCTGGTGCTGTTGAGGGGTTGTGTGGTTTTGGAATCTGGCCTGGGAGATGTGTAGGAGTTCCTGCCCCACCAACTAGCAGTTGTAGTGAGCTACAATCAGAATTGATGGTGGACACTTGTCAACACACTAGAGGTGCTCAGAAACATTTTAGGAAGGTTGGTTCACGGAAAAGATACTGATCCCTTCTATTTAAGCAAGAAGGGCTCAAAGCATTGCATTTTAAACTATTACTGTGAACCATGATCTCATTTGTAATTAGCAAATGGGGAAGCCACAGTTAGTGTTTTATTATAAAGTTGTGGTGAAAGTGTGAGAGCACGATCCTGGGGGAGACAGGCAGTGGTACTGAAATGCAGGGTGCAGCAGTGGGACTGGAGGGAGACACTTGGCATGCTGCTTATCAGTGTCACCTTGGCACCACTGTCATTCTCTCTAAGTTCTTCTCTTTACCACAGAGAAGACAGGAACTGCATTTCACAGAATCCCTTCCCCAGGTAGCTCTCGGCTACAGTTTTTCAAGGTATAGGGTGTTCAAGGCATTTTGGGTCTGATCAAGGAAAAAGATATGACCATGAGGTGGCAGTAGCACACAAAAGCTTTGTTGGGGAAAGAAGCAGGTCAGATAGGAGACTTAGGTTTCTAGGTTATGTCTTGCAGCTGCACAGGGAAGGTTCTCGGGGTCAGAGATTTCAGAAGGACAGTAGTGATTTGGGGTCTTCTAAACACAAGGCTCTATTCCATCAGGGTTGGCACATGCTGGGTGTAGTTTCAAGGTATGCAAAGCAGGCAGGCCCTAAATGGCCAAAGATCTGCTTGTTTAGGCTATTTAAAAAATGATTGGATGTGTAGAAATTTGAGATTGGTGTTGGTGGGCTGTTGATCTAATGAGTCTCACCCTTCAGTAGAGAAATAAACAACCTATTGGCCAATATATAAAGGCCATATTTGGCTTATTTCTATAACACAAAAGGTGCAAGAGATAGAAAGTGGAAGGAAAGAAGCCATTCTTCTCCAGAGGCAGCTCATGTAGACAGATAAGAGATTCACAGAAGCTTCCAGATGAGCTTCAAGAACCATGTTCACTGGAGCTTCAGGCTGAGGTCTCCAGACGTACTTCCCAGTCTCCAGGGATGGCTTCCCCGACCTTCTCTTTCTCAGCTCTGCAAAGGTTGTATGAGTCTCCAATGGTAGCTCCTAGATTCAAGTTCTGGCTTTACTCTTTCCTGGTGGAGCAAATATTCTGAACTTCCTCATCCTCCTCTGTAAAATGGAGGTAATACTATTCCCATAAGTGTTTTGTAGGAATCGTGTGAAATATTCACACAAAGGACCCATTGCAGTGTTTGGCCAATAGCAGAAACATGATAAATTATAACTCCTTACTCTCTGCTTCTGAACTTCAGAAGTATCTGGTGGGTGAGTGAGTGAGTGAAGGGAGTAAACGATGGCAGGGTTGCCAGGCTGTTCAGAGGGTGCTGGTGTCTTCTTTCATTTGACAATGGCCCAAGGCAGTTCCTTTGTACAGGACAGATGTGGATAGGTGACATGAGGCACGTTTTACTGGATAAGGGAGTAAGGAACTGTGTGGGTATGTAAGGAAGTGTGTGATTGTATTTGTGTGCCTCTCCACGGTTATTATGGGATGCAGGGAGTGTACCAAAGGCATCTCGTAGTCTCCCAAGTATCTGAAGCTACTAAGCTTGCTGGAAACCTTGGCCGACTTCAGGTTAAGTAAGTGCCCATAGTACATGTAATCATTGTTGCAAAGATCCTTGGATGAAAAAGGTAGGAACTATTGGAGTGCATCACAGAGCTGCTGCAGTACACTTCAAACTGCTGCTTGCTGATCTTTAAGCCATGGTTATATATACGCACCATGGTTATACACACACACACACACACACACACACACACGTATATACACACAAGGGGTCTTCAAAAAGTTCATGTGAAGATTTGTATTATCTTTTAATTCCACTTTTCCACAAACTTTTTGAAGTATTCTCATACATGCATATATGTGTGTATATATAGCCTACACATACTTCAATTAGAATACATATACATGCATGTATATACATATATGAGAGTACTTCAAAAAGTTCATGAAAGGATTCATATTGTCTTTTAATTTCATTTTTCCATGAACTTTTGAAGCACCCTCATGTGTGTGTGTACATATATGTATAATTATACATATGTATGCATGTGTGTGTGTGTGTGTGTGTGTGTGTGTGTGTGTGTGTGTGCATGCATGTAGGGAGGGAGAGAGGGAGAGAGAGTGAGAGAGAGATTGATTAATCAGATTAATAGTCTCTGTTAGCGCTCTGCCTTTCCTTCTACGTGTACCTTCCTTCAGGAGCTGGATTCTGTTTGGGTCCCTTAATTCCGAACCTAGAAGGCCTGTTTATGTATTGAGAAGTGTTTTTCCCCCAAAAGAGATGAGGGATGATAACATTAGCTCTTATTTATTGAGCCTTTACCTTGCACAAGGCACACAGCTCAGTGCTTTTGCACAACTTGTCCCCGTAAATCTTCACTACAAGTTTCTGCAGTAAGTACTATTATCTCTTCCACTTAACAGATGAGGAAATGGAGGCTGAGAGCAACTTAGTCACTTGCCCCAGGTCACTCAGCTAGAATGTTGCTGAGTTTTGATTTCAACCAGCCAGATTGACTCCAAGTTCTTTGTGCTAAACCTCCCCGCTTGCTCCCTCCACACTGGCACAGCAGTGGCTGTGGGCCTCAGCAGCTTGTTAGTTAGACCTCACTGGTGGTTCCCATTGGCCTGTGTCCTTCTACTGGAGGCCCTGGACTTCACAGTCAGGTGGACTTCTCTGCTGGCTATTGAGGCCCCACAGTGGATGCCCTGTTAGAGTATGCTGTGGATTGGATGTGTCCCCCAAAGCTCATTGATATTCAATTCCCACTGTGACAGTGTGAAGAGGGTGCGAAATCCTATTATGGTAATGGAAAGGTGGGTCCTTGAAGAGGTGATAAGATTGTGAGGACCATGCCTAATAAATGGATTAAGAAGTTGATGATTTAATGGTGGTCATGGGTGTGGTTCTTATGGTTTTAAAAGGAGAACACCTGAGAAACCCTCTCTCTGCTCAAGCCATCCACCATGTGACACCCTTCTTGGCTGAGTAGTGTCACCACTAAAAAGGCCCTCACCAGATGTGTTACCTGGACTTTGAACTTCCCAGCCTTTGAAACTGTAAGCAATAAGTGTTTTTTCTTTACCAATTACCCAGTTTCAGGTATTCTGTTATAAGCACCAGAAATGGCCTAATTGGGTGGTACCAGAGAAGTGAGGTTTTGCTTATAACCAATACCTGAAAATGTAGAAGGAGCTTTGGAACTGGGTGTTGGGCAGAGGCTGGAAGAATTTGGAAAAGCAGGGTAGAAAAAGGCCTAGATGCTGGTGAGAGCTTAAAAGACAAAAAGACCAGGGAAGATTTGGAACATTTTGGAGACTGGTTAAATGTTGGTGACCAGAATGCTGATAGAAATATGGACAGTAAAGACCATTCTAAGGAAGTCTCAGGAGGAGTTTATTGGAAACTGGGACAAAGATAACCCTTGCTATGAACTGGCAGGGAACTTGGCTTCATTCTGTTTATGTCCAAAAGTTTTATGGAATGTGGAACTTAAAGGTGCTGAACCAGGGTAATTGGCAAAAGAAATTTCTAAGCAGCAAAGCATTCATGAAGGTGCATGGATACTTGCAACAGCCTATGCTGAGTTATGGGAGAAAAAGCATGTTGTAAAGCCAGAAACTATAATTCAAAAGAAAGCAGAGGGCAAAAAATTTCAGTCTGGCTATGTAAAGAGTAAAAAGGTGTCTTTGGAAGAGGAAATCAATGGTGCAGGCCAGCAACTGTTTGCTAAAGAGATTAGTACAGAAGAGAGGGATTATCAAGAGACTGGAAAAAGGACTTTGAAAGCTTTTTAGAGATCTTCAAGGCTGCCCCTCCCATCATAGGCTCAAAGGCCTAGTGAGAGAGAATGGTCTCAGGGAACAGGTCCAAGGCACCCTCCATGGGCTAGCTGCCCAGGAGCATCTCAGGAAGCTGCTCCCCACACCAGCACCCCAGCTGCTTTGCCTGCTCTTGCTTTAGCTAAATTGGCCACAGGTGTGGCTGGACCTACAGCTTCGGAAGATACAAGCTGGAAGCCTTGGCAGTGTCCATGTGGTGTTAAATCTGCAGGCTGGCAGAATGACAGAACTCTGAAGGCTTGGAGCCTCTTCTCCAATTTCAAGGGATGTATGGAAAAGCCTGGGGCCCAGGAAAGCATTTGTTGAAGGGGTGGAGTAACTGCATAGAACCTTCACTAGAGTGATGCTGAGCAGAAATGTGATGTTGGAGTTGCACCAGAAAAACTCCATCAGCACCACATCTAGTGGAGCTGTGAGGGTGGGACCACTGCCATGGAGACCCCAGAATTGTGGAGCTAATAGTGTGCAAAACCAGCCTTTGAGAGCTAAAGAATGTCTGGAGTCCAGGAAAGCCACAGGAGTGGAGCTGCCTGAAGACTTGGGGGCCCAACCCCCATGCCAACATGCAGAAGATATTGAACATGGAGTCAAAGTACATGATTCACCAGCTTTGAGATTTGATGCCTACCCCGCTGGGTTTTGGACTTGCTTAGGACATGTTACCCTTTTCTTTCGGCTTATCTCTCCCTGTTTGAATGGGAATATATACCCTACATTTGTCCCACGATTGTATCTTGGAAGTAGATAACTTGTTTTGATTTTGCAAATGGGACTTTGGACTTTTGAGTTGAAACAAGTCAAGACTTTGGAGATGAAAAGAATGTATTTGTATGTAAAAAGGACATGAGTTTGGGGGGTTAAGGGGTAGAATGCTGTGGACGGGATGTCCCCCCAATGCTCATTGAGACTTAATCCCCACTATGACAGTGTTAAGAGGGTGGGAATTTCTATTATGGTAATTGAAAGGTAAGGCCTTGAAGTGATTAGATTGTGAGGACCATGCCCTAAATGGACTAACAAGTTAATGGGTTATTTTTTTTTATTATTTTTTTATTTTGTCAATATACAATGTAGTTGATTATTATGTCCCATCACCGAAACCTCCCTCTCCCCCAACCCACCCAGGCATATCCTTTCCATTTGCTTGTTGTAGGAACTTCAAAAAAAAAAAATTGTAGTTGTTATATCTTCCCCTCCCCCCCCCCCCCCCCCGGTTTGTGTGTGTGTGTGTGTGTGTGTGTGTGTGCGTGTGTATGTATGTGAGTGAATTAATTAATTTATTTTTAGCTCCAACAAATGAGTGAGAACATG
>NW_007727154.1:152865-154630 GCF_000696425.1 Galeopterus variegatus | reverse complement strand
TCGTGTGGTGATGAACTCCCGCAGTTTTTGTTTGTCTGAGAAATATACTATTTGCCCTTCAATTCGGAAGGACAACCTTGCAGTGTAGAGTATTCTTGGCTGGCAATCTTTGTCTTTTACAATTTTGAATATATCATCCCATTCCTTTCTAGCTTTTAGGGTTTGTGCTGAGAAGTCTGATGTTAACCTGATTGGAGCTCCCTTATAGGTGATTTGACGCTTCTCTCTTGCAGCTTTCAAGATTCTCTCTTCATCCTTGAGTTTTGCCATTTTGACTATAATATGTCTTGGCGAAGCCCTTTTTGGGTTTAATACATTTGGGGATCGTTGAGCTTCCTGGAGGACCTGCTAAGCCTTACGTGATCCAGGCCCTACCTGCATCCCACTGGCTCTCCGTTGCCTGCCACAGCCGGCACTTCTGTTCTTGAATGTCCTGTAGACTTTTCCCCTTCCAGTCTTTTCATGTGTTGTTTCCCAGCCTGGGGGATATTTTTGTAAACATGCACACACACTAGTTAACTCTGCTTGGTTTCATCATGTTGTCTAGCTGTGTTTTCTTGTATCTCATTCAGTCTCTTTAGGATTAATACTCGAAATTCCCTGTCATTCATTTCAAGGGCTTCTTGTTCTATAGGATCTAGAGTTTGAGATTTATTAACTTTTGGTGGTGTACTTTCTTGGTTTTTTGCATTTCTGGTATCTCTTTTTGGGTGTTTGTTCATTTTGGCAGGGAGTTTCACTTGGGTCTTGGACCTCTGCGGCGTGTCTCCTCTCTGGTCAGCTTTAACTCTACTGCGCTGTTGGATTCCACTCTGCGGGTCCCACAATGTATGTGTGTTCTGCCCCTCGCTATCTGGGCATTTTCCCACTCTGTGTGCACTAGGTGGGGCTGTGGAGCCTTGCAAAGGGGGCCCGCAGGGTGTGTAATTTTTTTTTTCTGAGACTCCACCTCCTTTTGCCGGACCCCTCCCCACTCTATGCGCTCAGTACAGGGCTGAGGAGTGTCTTCTACAATCCTCGTCTATCAGCTGGGACATCAAAGCTGTGCCCTGCCCCACCCTGCCCATGAGGAGTTTCAATTGTCTTGTGGGGACACTTTGAGTGCTTTTGTGGCCCTGGATAAGGCCTCCTCTGGATCTCTCACTTTCCTCCCGGTGCTGCGGCTATCTGTGTAGTAAAGCTATCTCCAACTCCAGGATGTGAGCTCCTCGGGGGAGGGACCTACAGCACACAGTTCCTCTTTGAATCCCCCCAGCACGGGTCGACCCAGGTGCCCTCCGGGAGTGCTCTCCGGCAACTTCAATCCATCTCCAGAGCACCCCGGGCTCCCCTCTCCCAACCAGAAATCAGTTTGGGGTTCTTCCGAACTGAGGGCCACAGAGATGGTATCTGCCTCCCGGAAACAGGGAGTTTACCTGGGGCCGAAGCCCAGGGTGTGGTGGAGTGACAGTCTGGGCAGGCTCCACTTCCCAGCCCTCCTGACGCTGGCCGGGGGCTCCCCCCGCCACCAGCCCCGTCAGAGTTCTGCAGGGGGAGTGGGATTGTAGGCCGGTCCACAGGCCCCAGGGGGCCCCGCATCGAGGTATGCAAGTGGCCTGTCTCAGTGAGGAGCTGCGCCAAGCTAAGGGGCTGTCTCAGCCCCCACCTGAGAAAATGGAGGCAGCTCTGTTGTGGGCGCCTGGCCTGGGGTGGTAGGCGGGAGCCAGGGGGGTGGGAGCCAGGTGGGCGGAAGCCAGACGGGCTTTGCCCCACAAGTGGGGCTGGA
>NW_007727154.1:122502-152097 GCF_000696425.1 Galeopterus variegatus | reverse complement strand
GCCCTCCTGACGCTGGCCGGGGGCTCCCCCCGCCACCAGCCCCGTCAGAGTTCTGCAGGGGAAGTGGGATTGTAGGCTGGTCCACAGGCCCCGGGGGGCCCCGCGTCGAGGTACGCAAGTGGCCCGTCTCAGTGAGGAGCTGCACCAAGCCAAGGGGCTGTCTCAGCCCCCACCCAAGAAAATGGAGGCAGTGCTGTTGCCGTGGCCTAGCCTGGTGTGGTAGGTGGGAGCCAGGCGGGTGGGAGCCAGGTGGCGGAAGCCAGACGGGCTTTGCCCCACAAGTGGGGCTGGACTGGGGGTGACTCACAGAGCTTGCAGAGTTGGCCAGTCCGGCGCCTTCCACTCCATTTCTGTGTCGTCTCTGCTGACTTACTTGGCCTTTGTTGTCTCGGACTGCTCGCTCGATCCCGCAATGCGGCTTGGGCGCTCTCAGGAATCTTCTTTTGTGACAGCAGTCTTCTTTTGTGTCAGCCCTAAAACCTCGAACCTGTTGTTGCTTGTTTGTCATTGTAGGTTCGTTGTTGAAAGATTTATTCGTTTTTTGTTGCTCTTGGAAATGCAAATAGTACTCTGGTATCACAGCGCACACTTCTCAGGATCGCTCTGTCTCCTGGCACGGCCGCTCCAGACCCGTCGCCATCTTGAGTTGATAATGAATCACAAGTTAATGGTTTAATGGTGGTCATGGGCATGGTTCTGAGGGCTTTAAAAGGAGAGCCAATAAGGAGGTTAGTCTCTCTTTAGCTCCACCATCCACCATGTGAGACCCTTCATAGCTGTGTATATAGTCACCACTGACAAGGTCCTAGCCAGATGTGACTCCTGGACTTTGGACTTCCCAGTCTCTGAAACTGTAAGCAATAACTATTTTTTCTTTACAGATTATCCATTTCCAGGTATTCTGTTATAAGCAACAGAAATGGACTAATACAGGGTATAAGAAGTCCAAAGTCCAACAGGTGCCAGAGACTTAATTTCAGTGAGATTGGCTCGGAGGAGATTCTGGTACATGGCTGAGCTCATCTTTCCTCCAAAGGAGTAGCTCCTTCCAACTCTAGCCAATTGCTGCCATGTGGGTGTTCAGACTCTATGTCATTGGATTGTCCAAACTTCTTTTTTTATTTTGTTTTAATTGTCAAATAAAAGTTGTATATGTTTATGGTGTATAGCAATGTTTTGAAATATGTATACATCATGGAATGGCTGATCTGAGCTAATTAACATAAGCATTACCACACATGCTTATCTTTTTTGTGGTGAGAACACTTAAAATTTATTCTTTCAGCTATTTTCAAGTACTCAATACATTGTTATTAACTATAGTCACCATGTGGTACAACAAATCTCTTGAACTTAGTCCTTCTGTCTAACTGAAATCTTCTATTCTATAACAAACATCTCTCTAATCCCCACCCTCTCTCCTCCCAGCCCCTGGTAACCCACTGTTCCATTCTCTGCTTCTATGACTTTGATTTTCTTTTTTTTTAGATTTCATATGTAAATGAGATCACATAGTATTTGTCTTTCTGTGTCTGGCTTAAGTCTTCCAGGTTCATCCATGTTGTTGCAAATGGGATTGCCCAAATTTTTGAGAAGCCAGAAATCTACATTTTGATGTATATTAAAACCTTCTAATGCTTTAAATGCTGAAAGTCTACTAAATTAAAAAAAAATCTTTGCCCCCCATCTCCCAAAGAATCTCTAGAATGGTGACCCACTACTTTATTCAATCATTTGTTTAATGATTTGATAAACGTTTGTTTATTGTCTGTCCACTGCCAGGGCTGGCTAGGCACTGAGAGCTGTGAAGAACATGGCAGGGAAGATGGACGATGCGATGTGCAGTGTCCGTCTAGCATGACACACGCTGAAGTGGGAAACAGAGCTGCGGTGGTTTTGCATGAGCTAGGGCGTAGCATTTAGCCTTTTCTCAGTTGTGTTTTGAGAATGTGGAATATGATTGAGGTTATTCACAACATTTGGAGAATTGTGAATCTGTATGCAACCTTTATTCAGATTCTTAATTCCAACAGTTATGGCAGAAATTGATAGGTCATAAGCAGGGGAGTAACATGGCTTGAAAAATGCTTTTATCAGTCTGGCTGCTTTGTGGGGAATGTTAGAAGGGAAGATCAAATTGAGAAGTGCTGTTGAGGAGACAGGATGGAGAACAGCTGAGTCAATATGGTGACGTGGGTTAGGAGCCCTGGAGCTTAAGAGAAAGAGGGATTCTAGAAATAGTTTGCTCTGGACCTGGTATTGAAAGAGAAAGATGAATGGAGGACTTACAGGTCAGGAAAATTGCTTTAAGGTGCTTTGGTTGACTTACATTTTGTGTATTAGTTTGGATTAAGCTTTGCTGCAAATGACAAAAAACTCCAAATAATGGAGGCTTAAACAAGATAGTGATATATTACTGTATCTTGTAGAAAGAAGTGTATAGATATCCCAGGACTGGCACGGTGCTGCGTGGTGTGACCTCAATCTTATGGTCTATGGTAGTTTAAATATATGGTCTGTGGTCTTCTCCAAAAGTGGAGCCTAATTCTCCTTCCCTTGAATGCAGGTTGGACTTAGTGACTTGTTTCTAAAGAATAGAATGTGGTGTAAGTGATGGTATATGACTAAGTTACAAAAAGGCAATGCCTCCTTGGATCACTTGCTCCGGGGAAGCCAGCTGCCACGTTGCGAGGACACTTGAGCAGCCCTATGGAGAGGCCAGCTGGAAAGTGAGACCGCCTGTGCTAGTGTGACATCTTGGGAAAGGACCCTCCAGCCTGTCAAGCCTGAGGTGATGGTAGTCCGGGCTGATGTCTTGATGGCTATTTCATGAGAGATTCTGAGCCAGAACCACCTTGCTAAGCCTCTTCTGAATTTCTGACTCTTTGAAACGTGAGAAAATAAATGTTTTCTATTTTAAGCCACTTGTTTTTGAGGTAATTTGTTATACAGCAACAGATAATTAATACATGGTCCCAGATGGCAGTATCCACATTCCAGGCTGCAGGATGGAGGGAGAGGAGGAAAGTAAGTTCCTAGAAGGTGCAACTTGACACTTTTCTTCCCTTCCATTGGGTGGGAGTTAGTGAGGTGTCTCCATAGACAGTTGCAGCAGAGGCTGGGAATGCAGTCTCTTTGTTCCTGGGGCCTTTGTCACCATGGAAGGTGGGGAAATGAGAACCAAGAAATAACAAGAAGTCTCCACCAGAACTTGGGAGTGTTTTGTGTTTTGCCTAAGAAGAGTTCCTTTGTTGGTTCAAAGAAAGCATTTCTCCATCATTTTGTTTTAATTTGAAATATTTTAACTTTTTTTTTCCTTTGGCTTGAACAACAGGCATTTATTTCTCACAGTTCTGGAGGCTGGAAATCCAAGGTCCAGGTGCTGACAGGCTTGATTTCTTCTGAGGCCTGTCTCTCCTTGGCTTTCAGATAACCACATCCTTGAAGTGTCCTCACATGGCCTTTCCTCTGTGCCTGTGTATTCCTTGTATTTCTCCCTGTATCAAGATTCCTTCTTCCTAGAATGGAACTGAGGACACCAGCGATGAGAGAGAGGGAGGGGATGGGGGCTTAGAGAAAAATTGGTAAAAGGCCACAAAAAATGTAATGATAAAATATAAATAAATAAATAAACGTTTCCTCTTCTTATAAAAAACATCAGTCAGATTGGATTAGAGCCATCCTAAAGGCCTCTTTTAACTCAATCACCTCTTTAAAGTCCCCGTATCAAAATACAGTCACATTCTGTGGTATTAGGTTTCAGGACTTTTCAAGGTATTAGGACTTTTATTTGTGTATGTATTATTAATTAATTTTTAATTGAAAATACATTTATTTATGTATTTGTATATATATTAATGGGGCACAATGTGATGTTTTGATATATGTATACACTATGAAATGATTAAATCAAACCAATTAAACACATTCATCACCTTACATACTTATCATTTTTTGGTAGTGAGAACATTTAGGATTTACTCTCGGCAATTATCAACACAATACATTATTATTTACTATAGTCTCCATACTGTACAAGAGATCTATAAGACATTTCTTCTCCCTCGCTGAAGTTTTAAACTCTTTGACAAACATCTCCCCATTCCAGACATCCCCCAGCCCCTGGTACCTGCCATTTTACTCTCTGTTTCTACGAGTTTGACTTTTTTAGTTTCCATATATAAGTGAGATCATGTGGTATTTGTCCTTCTTTACCTGGCTTATTTCACTTAGCATAATGTCCTCCAGGTTCCTTTATGTCACTGCAAATGAAAGAGTTTCTTTCTATTTTCAGGCTGAATAGTATTCTATTGTGTGTATATACTCCATTTTCTTTATCCACTCACCCACTGGTGGACACTGAGGTTGATTCCATATGTTGGCTATTGTGGGTAGTGCAGCAATGAACACGGGAGTGCGGGTATCTCTTTGACATACTGATTTCAATTCCTTTGGATATAAACCCAGAGGTAAAATGGCTGGATCATATGATAGCTCTATTTTTAATTTTCTGAGTAACATTTATACTGTTTTCCAAAATGGCTGTACTAATTTTCATCCCTACTAACAGTGTACATGGTTCCCTTTTCTCTACATCCTCACCAACACTCACCTTTTGTCTTTTTGATAGTAGCCATCCTAACAGGTGTGCAGTGGTATCTCACTGTGGCTTTAATTTGCATTTCCTTGATACTTAGTGATGTGGAGCACATTTTCATATATCTGTTGGAAAATTGGATGTCTTCTTTGGGAAAATGTCTATTCAGAACATTTGCCTATTTTTATTGGGTTATTTGTTTTCTTGCTATTGAGTTGTGTGAGTCCTTTGTATATTTTGGATGTTATCCCCTTATCAGATGTATGGTTTGCAAGTATTTTCTCCAATTTTTTGTGTTGTCTTTTAACTCTGTTCACTATTTCATTTGCTGTGCAGAAGCTTTTTAGTTTGATGCAATCCCATTTGTCTATTTTTTGCTGTTGTTGCCTGTGCTTTTGGGGTCATATCCAAAAAATCTTTGCCAAAACCAATGTCAAGAAGCTTTTATTTATGTTTTCTTATAGTAGTTTTATAGTTTTAGGTCTTACATTTAAGTCTTAAATCCATTTTGAGTTTAATTTTTGTATATGGTATGAAGTAATATGTACATATTTGTGGGGTATAGTGTGTTGTTTCAATACATGCATATACTGCACAATGATTCACTGAGGGTAGACAGCGTGGTTTTGTACTCATTAATCCACCATTTTCCATTTTTCCTTCCCCCACCACCCATAACATTGTTTTACTTTCTCTACTTCTATGAGAATGACTTTTTTTTTTAAGATTCCACATGAGTGAGATTATGCAGTATTTGTCTCTTTGTGCCTGATTTACTACACTTACCATGAGGGTTTCCAATTCCATCCATGTTGTTGCAAATGATAAGATACCATTTCAAAAAAAATTAGCTGAGTAGTATTCCATTGTGTATATATACCACAGTTTTTTAATCCTTTCATCCACTGGTAGACATTTAGGTTGATTCTATCTCTTGGCTATTGTGCAAGTGTCTTTTCGATAAATTGATTTCACTTCCTTTGGGTATATGCTCAGTAGTGAGATAGCTTGGTTGTAGGGTAGATCTATTTTTAGTTCTCTGAGGAAACTCCATACTGTTTTCCACAGGGGATGCACCAATTTACACTCCCACCAACAACGTCGGAGAGTTCCTTTTTCTCTGCATCTTCACCAGCATTTGTTATTTTTTTGTCTTGTTGATAATAGCCATTCTAACTGGAGCAAGATGAAATCTCATTGTGGTTTTAGTTTGCACTTCCTTGATGGTTAGTGATGTTGAGCATTTTTTTGTATGTGCTTATTGGCCATTTGTATGTCTTCCATTGAGAAATGTCTGTTCAGGTTCTTTGCCTATTTTTTAACCAGGTTATTTCTTTTTTTGCTATTGAGTCATTTAAGTTTCTTATATATTCTGGATATGAGCCCCTTGTCTGATGTGTGATTGGCAAACTTTCTCCCATTCGGTAGGGTGTCTCTTCACTTTGTTGACAGTGTCCCTTGCTATACAGAAGCTTTTTAGTTTGATATAGTCTCACTTATGTATTTTTGCTTTAGTTGCCTGTGCTTCTGTAGTATTGCTCAAAAAAGTGCTGCCTACTCCCATTTTGTGTAGCATTTCCCCTTTGTTTTCTTCCAGTAGTTTCATAGTTTTGGGTTTTAAATTTAGGTGTTTGCTCCATTTTGAGTTGATATTTGTGTGTCATGGGAGTGAGGGGTCTAGTTTCAATCTTCTGCATGTGGATATCCAGTTTTCCCAGCACATTTCTTGAAGAGACTGTCCTTTCCCCATTGTATATTTTTGCAACCTTTGTTGAAAATCAGTTGGCTGTAAGTGTGTGAGTGTATTTTGGTGCTCTCTATTCTATTCTATTGGTCAATTTGTCTGTTTTTATGCCAGTACCATGCTGTTTTGGTTACTATAGCTTTACAGTATATTTTGGAGTCAGGAAATGTGATGCCTCCAACTTTGTTCTTTTTGTTCAAGATTGCTTTAGCTTTATGGGGTCTTTTGTGGTTCCATACCAAATTTTAAAATTATTTTTTCTATTTCTGTGAAGAATGTCATTGGTCTTTTGATAGGGATTGCATTAAATGTGTAGATTGCTTTGGGTAATATGGACATTTTGATGATGTTAACTCTTCCAACCTGTGAACATGGGATATTGTTCCACATATTTGTGTCCTCTTCAATTTTTTTTCACTACTGTGTTATAGTTTTAATTGTAGATGTCTTTCAACTCCTTTAAATTTACCCCTAGGTATTTCATTTGGGGGGTAGCTATTGTGAATGGGATTACTTTCTTGATTTCTTCTATTCCAGGTATTTTGTTGTTGGGGTATAGGAAGTCTCTTGATTATTTGTGTTGATTTTGTATCCTGTCACTTTACTGAATTCATTTATTAGTTCTAGTAATTTTTTTGGTGGGGTCTTTAGGGTTTCCTATGTACAGGATTGTATTAGTCTGTTTCTGTTGCTTATAATAAAATACTTGGAACTGGGTAATTATAAAGAAAATGAAATTTATTGCTTACAGTTTCTGAGACTGGGAAGTTCAAAGTCCATCTGATGGTGGTGACAGTGACCCAGAGGTCTCACATTGCAAGATGGTGGAAGCAGAGAGAGCAGAAAGAGAAAGACAGATTCTCCTCTTCTTTTAAAGCCCTCAGAACCACACCCCTGACCACCATTATTAATCCATTCACTCTCACACAGTCATACAACCCAATCACCTCTTCAAGGCCCCACTTTACAGTTACCATAGTAGGATTTCCCACCCTCTTTACAGTCATAGTTCCTACAGTACAGATACTAATACATAAAACTTGGGGGGCACAACTCAAGCTTCAGGGAGTTTTGGGGGACAAAATTCAATCCATTACAAGGACAAGTCATCTGCAGTTAGGGGTAGTTTGTTTTCCTCCTTTCCTATTTGGATGCCCTTTATTGCTTTCTCTTGCCTTATTGTGCTGGCTAGGACTCCCAATACTATGTTGAATAAGAGTGGGGAAAGTGGGCATCCTTGCTCCATATCTTAGAAGAAAAGTCTCCAATTTTTGTCCATTTAGGATGATATTAGCTGTGGGTTGTCATATATGGCCTTTATTGTGTTAAGGCATATTCTATCTATACTTAATTTGTTGAGTATTTTTATCTTGAAGGGGGTTGAATTTTATCAAATGCTTTTTCTGCATCTATTGAAATGATCATATAGATTTTTTCCTTCAGTCTGTTGATATGATGTATCACTTTTATAGATTTGCATATGTTGAACCATCCTTGCACCCCTGGGATGAATCACACTTGATTATTGTATATGATCTTTTTAATGTGTTGCTGGATTCTATTTGATAGTATTTGGTTGCTCTTTGAATCCATGTTCATTAGGGATATTGGTCTGTAGTTTTCTTTTTTTGTTGTGTCTTTTTTCCTGGTTTTGGTATGAGGGTAATGCTGGTCTTATTGAATGAGTTTGGAAGTATTATCTTCTCTTCAATTTTTTGGAAGAGTTTGGGAAGAACCAGTGATAGTTCTTTAAATGGTTGCTAGATTTTGGCAGCAAAGCCATCTGGTCCTGGAGTTTCTTTGTTGGAAGACTTTTTATTACTGCTTCAATCTCATTACCAGTGATTGGTCTGTTTAGGTTTTCTAGTTCTTCATGATTCAACTTTGGTAAGCTGTAAGTGTTCAGGAATTTATCCATTTCTTCCAGGTTTTCCAGTTTGTTTGCAATACAGTTGTTCGTAGTAGTGTTTTATGACCTTTAGAATTTCTGTGGTATCAGTAGTAATGTCCCCTTTTTCATTTCTGATTTTATTTGAGTCTTCTCTCTTTTTTCTTTGTTAGTCTAGCTAAAGAGTTATCAATCTTATCTTTTTGCAAAACCAACTCTTTGTTTCATAGATCTTTTATATTTTTAAAAATCTCTAATTCATTTATTTCTGCTCTGATTGTTCTTATTTCTCTCCTGTTGATTTTGGGTTTGGTTTGTTCTTGTTTTTCCAGCTCCTTGAGGTGTAACCTTAGGTTGTTTATTTAGAGTCTTTCTTCTTTTCTGATATAGACATTTATTGTTATAAGCTTCCCTCATAGAACTGCTTTTGTTGTATCCCACAGGTTCTGGTATTGTATGCTGCGTTTTCATTTTTTTTTTTTTGTCTCCAGGAATTTTAAACTTTCCTTCTTGATTTCTTCTTTGACCTATTCGCTGTTTAGGAGCATATTGTTTAATTTCCATGTATTCATACAGTTTTTAGTGACCTTTTTGGTTTTTTTTTTTTTTTTTTTTGTCTCCAGGAATTTTAAACTTTCCTTCTTTATTTCTTCTTTGTCCTATTCGCTGTTTAGGAGCATATTGTTTAATTTCCATGTATTCATACAGTTTTTAGTGCCCTTTTTGGTTTTTTTTTTTTGTCGTTGTTGTTGACTTCTAGTTTTATTCCATTGTTGTTGGATAAGGTAGTTGACATGATTTTGATTTTTAAAATTTTGTTCATGCTTGTTTTGTGTCTTAAGATGTGGTCTGTTCTACAGGATTTTCTATGTCCCGCTGAGAAGAATGTGTATTCTGCAGCTGTTGAATGAAATGTTCTATAATTGTCCATTAGGTCAAGTCAGCCTAGAGTAGAGACTAATTCTGATATATCCTGGTTAATTTTCCATCTGGATGATCTGTCTTTTGCTGAAAGTAGGGTATCAGTAGCCCAATAGTAGTTGCTTAATATAGCTGGGTGCTCCAGAATTGGGTGTGTGTATATTTAGAGTTGTTATATCCTCTTGTTGAATTGATCCCTTTATTATTGTATAATGACCTTCCCTATCTTTTTTTTTTAAAAAATATCCTCGGCTTGAAGTCTATTTCATCTGATACAAATATAGCTACTCCTGCTCTTTTTTGGTTTCCATTGCATGAAATATCTTTTTCCATCCCTTCACTTTTAGTTCATGTGTGTCTTTATCAGTTAAGTAAGTTTCTTGTATGCAGCATATTGTTGGTTTGTGTTTTACAATCCATTGAACCACTCTCTGTCTTTTAGTTGGGGCATTTAATCTGTTTACATTTAGGGTTAGTATTGATTTATAGGGACTCATTACTGTCATTTTACTATTATTTTTTTTTCTGGCTGTTTTGTGGATCCTTTTTATCCTGTTTTCTGGTCTTACTGTCTTCCTTTGTGGTTGACTGGTTTTCTCTAGCTTTACATTTTGCTTTCTTGCTGTTTATTTTTAGTATGTCTCTTCCAACTTTTTGTGTTATGGTTACCATGAGGCTTACATGTTATGGTTATAAGAAATTATTTTAGACTAATAACAACTTAACTTTGATATCTAAGAAAAAAGAAAACACCAAAGCCAACTCTATGCTATGCTGTCATTCCCTACCGCCTTCCCCAGAACTTTTTGACATTTTATCATTTCAAAATGCATCTTTTAATATTGCCTTTCTCTTATACAGTCATCGTATGTGTTAGTGTCTTTTTAGGTTTGTCCTTTAGTCTTCATACTAAGATGTAAGTGGTTTATTCACCACCCTTACAATATTGGACCATTTTGAGGCTGTCTGTGAATTTTACTAATGAATTATGTACCTTCAAATGTTTCTTGCTGTTCCTTAGTTAGCATTATCTTCTTTCAAATTGAAGAACTCCCTTTGGCATTTCTTGTAAGGTGGGTCTAGTGTTGGTGAATTCCCTTTGATTTTGTTTTTCTGGGAAAGACTATTTCTCCTTCACATTTGAAGGTTAGTTTTGCCAGATACAGAATTCTTGGCTGTCAGTCTTTCCTTCAGCACTCTGAATATATCATCCCATTCTCTTTTGGCCTGTAGGGTTTTTACTGAGAAATCCACTGAGAGACATACTGGGGCTCTGTTGAGTGTTATGTGTTTCATTTCTCCTTCTGCTTCCAGTATTCTCTCTCTGTCATTTTGATGTGCCTTGGAGTGTTCCTCCTTGGACTGAATTTATTTAGCAACTGCTGAGTTTGTCGTACATGGATGCTGACATCTTTCTCCATACTTGGGAAATTTTCAGTCATTATTTTCTCGGGTATTCTTTGTACATCTCTTCCTTTTTCCTCTGGTTCAGGCATGCCAGTTGTGTGGAGGTTATTTTGCTTGAGGAAGTCCCATATTTGCTGTAATTCTGTTTCATTTTTTCTTATACTTTTTTCTTTTTACTCCTCTGATGGGATAATTTCATGTGTTTTATCTTCATGCTCACTGAGTCTTTCTTCTGTTTGATTAACTCTGCTGTTAGAGCTTTCTATCGAGTTTTTCAATTCAGATAATGTATTCTTTATTTCTAGAATTTCTATATTTTTAAATTAATTATATTCCTTTGTCGAGTTTCTTATTATGCTCCTGAATTGTTTTCCAGGTATCACTTAATCTTCTATGTATTTTTTGGTGACTCCCTGAACATCCACGAGAGGATTATTCTGAATTTTCTGTTAGACATTTCATAGATTTGCTGTCCCTTTTAATCCGTTGTTGGTGCTTTGTTTGTTTCGTTTGGTGGTGACATATCTCTGTGTTCTTTCTCAATCTTTGTGTTTTCACGTCGATGTCTAGGTATTTGAGGAGGCTACTATTTGCTGCTGATTTTCTGGGAAAGGATTTTTGTGTGGATCATTAATCACTTCTGGGTCAGGACTGTGTGGAATTTCTGGCCCGGATGGAGTCTTTCTGGCCTCTGGGTGTCTTCTTTCTCCAGTCAGTTGGGGCAGTTTGTGCCTGTGAAGGCCTGGGTAATCCCGCTAGAGGTCTTTGTGGCCTGTGGGCTGGTATGGTGTGAGCTAAAGCCCCCATCCTCTGCAGAGTCCAAGCAGGTTTATACAAAGGGTGCTCATGGGGCTCTTTTCCCTCAGGCTTCGATGTGTGTGTAACAACCAGTCCCCTACACACTCTCACCGTTGCCTCTCACACCTTCATGGACTCCATGGGTCTCTGCTCCTCTTCCCCCAGCTCCAGTGGTTCCAGGTTGGCAATCTTTGCTTTTTAATAGTTGTAAGTTGGCTACTTGTGGGAGGGTGAGATGCTGGGAATCATCTATTCTGCCGTCTTGATGACGTCACTTCTCCATTATAACTTATTGAAGGAATTGGCCCAATTTTACTCAAAGAGATTGAAATGATCAAATCCAAAGATCTTGCCTTTCTTTCAGGAGAAGAAATACTCTTTCCCTTCAGAAAAGGCCAGTAGAGTAAGTGTTAAGTCTGCTCCCTGGTAATGCCTTCAATTTTCCTGGAAGGCAGCACTCCAGGCTGTGGGTTTATGTTTGTGCAGTGACACTTAACACAGACCAGGTTTGTGCTTGGCACATCCATGCTGGGCTCTACTGAGAGAAAGAGAAGCCATAAGGGGTTTTGCCAGTGATGCTGGGGACAGCAGGGCCAGGAAGGCCCCTGTAGAAAAGATAAAAACACTGTAGGTGGAAGAGGAAAGAGGATGGGGTGGGTGGGGGAACAAGAGGAAGATGAGGGGGAGGTGGTCAGAAATGGAGTTACTGTCAGTGGGAGGGGCTGTCCCCTCCTGGCAGGTTCTGAAATGATCACATTGGTGTAGAGATCCGAGTCTGCACTTTCCGTAGCGTTGAGTTTGGGAAAAGAGACTAAGCATGCTCAGAACAGGTCTGTCAGTCACAGGAGCAGGGCCCTTCTTCACTCTTCATGTCTGCCTTCATTATGGGATAAGCTCGGCCTGGCACGATCGGCCTCTGAAAGAGAACCTTTGCCTTACAGGGAAGTTGGGTCAAGTCAGGAGGACATCCTGGGATGTTCTTTTGGTTGCTGAACCAAACCATGCTTTCCAGCTTTTATCTGTAATAAAGCTAAAATCTTAAATCTGTTTACTTCTTGCGTCTTATTCCTCTATTTGTTCCTAACACATCAGGGAAAGGTGAGATGGTGGGTGGGATGTGATTATTTTGGGTCTGCCCAAAACTCCAGCACCATCCCCAATTTTGTTCAGGAAAAAAAAAGTCTCCAGCTGGATAAAGCTAGAGAAAGAAAAGAGAATCTTTATGTAGATATTACCTGCTGTAGGGATTTGGGACAGAGACCCTACTTTGTGCCAGACACTATTTAAGCACTATCTCTCTCTCTCTCTCTCTCTCTCTCTCTCTCTCTCTATCTATCTCTATCTCTCTAATCTTATTTAATTCTCTCAACCATGTGAAGCATATAATACCATTATCTGAGTCATACAGATGGAGAAAGAAGATGCAAAGACAGGTCAAGTAAATTGCCCAAGGTTACAAAGCTAGGAAGTGGATCCTAATCCAGTTCACTTAGCTCCAAAGCCCATTCTCTTAAACAGTAGACGACCTGGTCTTGGATTCCAGGCAGGTAGGCTTAAAGTCAGGTAGGTGTTATGGGAGGAGAAACCATCCTATATGCTGCAGATCTTAGTCAGAGATAACTGTGTGTGTGTGTGTGTGTGTGTGTAGTTGTAATGGTAAGGGGTCAAGAGCAGGAGAGGAAAGGGAGAAGGGGAACGTGTAGTTGGAAAACCAGCAAGATATACCTCTGCTGAGCTAGGATTTAAGGAGTTATTCTCACTCTGGCTGGAGCCACAGCAAGCTTGAGGAAGAGAAGATGAGCTTCTTTACAGAGGATTGGATTTGAAGGCTCATTGGACATCCAGGTGGGGTTGCCTTGGAACCAGTCAGATATTTGATTTCCCAATTCAGGAGAGGTGTCTGGGCTGAACATTTAGTTGTGAGAATCCGCAGAGATGGTAGTTGAAGTCATGGGAAGAAGTGTGATTGAACAGGGGTGGTGTGGCTGAGGATGAAGGAGGGGTCAGGAAACTGCAGTGAGTGAGTGTGAGTGTGAATATGTGCAAGTGTGAGATGCCATGTGTGTGTGTGTGTGTGTGCTAGTGGGTGTGTGTGTGAACTGAGAAGGAGCTGAGTGTGGTGTTGGGTCTCAGCAGTGTGGAACAGCAATGTGTGGAGCAGCGGGATCCAGAAGCAGGACTACTGTGAGGGGTCTAAGTCTGGACTGGCCTTGTGTGATTTCCATGGGAATTTCAGCCAATGTCATTCAGGCCCATGGTACAGGCAGGATTTAAGTGATCTCCTAGTTGCAGGGCTGTCTTATTTATAGCGAGCAAAGGAAAAGAGGTCACACCACCTCTTAGTCTGTTTTGTGTTGCTATAATAGAATGCCACAGACTGGGTAGTTTATAAAGAAAATAAATTTATTGCTTAGAGTTCTAGAGGCTGCAAAGTCCAAGGGTGAGGGGCCCGCATCTGGTGAGGGCCTTCTTGCCATGTCATCCCATGGCAGAGAAGGAGAGGGTAAGGGAGAGAGAAAGAGGAGCCAAACTCATTTTCATAACAAGCCCACTGCTGTGATAACAGCATGTATTAGTCCGTTTTGTGTTGCTGTAACAGAAATATAGCATGCTGAGACTGGGTAATTTATAAAGAACAGCTGTTTATTTGGCTTACAATTCTGGGACAGCTGCATCTGGCATGGGCCTCAGGCTGCTTGTACTCATGGTGGAAAGCGGCAGGCAGCTGGTGGGTACAAGCAGATCACATGGTGAGAGGAAGCAAGAGAGAGAGAGAGAGAAGGTGCCAGGGTCTTTTAAACAATCAGCTCTTGTAGGAATTAATAGAGTGAGATCTCACTCAGGACCCCCACCCCTCCAGAGAGAGCATTAGTCCATTCCTGAGGGATCTGCCCCCATGACTCAAACAGCTTCCAACACTGTCACATTGGGGATCAGATTTCCACATGAGTTTTGGGGGGACCACACATCCAAACTCCATCACAGCATTAATCCATTCACCTCTTAAAGGACCTAAGCATCTCTTAAAGGTCCCACTTTTCAACCCTGTTGCATTGGGTATTAACTGTCTAATACATGAACTTCGGGGACACATTCAAACCCTAGCAGTACCCATAGTGGAGTCAAAACAGGACAAGGAATTAGGTTTGCCACAGTCCAGCCCTAATTCTACTTCTGGTTATTGAATCTTGGCCAAATATTTCTTCCTCTTTGGGCCTTAGTGTCTTTGTATGTAAGATCAAGACTTTGGACTACATATAATCTTTAAGCTATTTTCAGCTTTAACACTATATTTAGCTACAGATGTACAGTATATTTTTATTAATTTGTATGAGCCCCAGTTTCATGGAAAATTGGCATAATAATCTCTCCCTTTGAGAGTTGTTATGCAGACCACTTGAAATAATACTTGGAAATGGACTTTGCAAACTATAAAGCACTCTAAAAATGTTAGTTTACATTATTGTTATGATAATGTCACAATAGGGGTCGGTGTATTATGAAAAGACTGTTTGAAATTATTATTTCAAACAGAAACAGATTGCATTCGAGCCATGCTGTCTATGTTACAAAAGGCAAAGACAGGTGCACAGACTCCCTTCAGAATGCTTTGGACGCTCACCCAGATAATGGCGATGTTATCTTCCTGGGGCGGGAGGGGGAGGTAGGGTGGCTGGAAGTGTGTGGCTGATATGCAATTAATAATTCAAATAGGCACATAGTATTATTCCACAGGGCACCCTGTCCCTGGTAACTCATCAATAAAATATTGGGTTCAATTTGGAGCCCACAGCTAATCTGAGAGCAACATTCTTGGATGAAAATGCTGTTTGGCACAGGCACCCAAGTGTCAGAAAAGCCTGCGGGTTTGAAATAAAAATGTCAGAGAAGGAAATGAGTTTCAACACCCCTTCTCTTACTGCATCCAAAAGGGCAGGGTGTGGCCTTGAAATCTAGGTCAGCCGCGGTTACTGTGGCCCTAGGAGAATTCTATCAGTGGGGGAAGCTCCACGCATGGCTGTTTAGTGGGCAGAGCCCCTCTGCCAGTTGTCTACTCCATTCCGGGAGGGGTCTGGACCTCTGACTCAGGATTGAATCACCAAGGGTCAAGTGAACCCTTTTTCAGCCCTTTAAGTAAACCCACATGCTTTACTTTTGCTTGATGATCATTTTTTTCATCCTTAAAGTAACATACTCATTAAAGAAAATTTTGCAAATACAGACAAGTAAAACAGATTGAAAGACAAAGAATTGCAGATGTCTCCTATTTTGATAGCATCACTGGGTATTTAATAGTAGCCACAGCAAGCAGAGTTTGAGTACAGTGCAAGGCCAAGCTGCTCAAAGCTTTAAATGCCCGTGATCTTCATGGCAGCCAGATGAGGTGCTGTGGGTTGACAATTTGGTATCCACCAACCCCAAATCCAGAGAGCTCTGAAAGCTGAAGTTTGTTTTCTAACTAATTTGGGGGCAAAACATGACCTGGACAGAGTTGAGTCCTATTTAGAGACTTCTGTTATGCTACTTAGTGTGAATATTTATGTTTTGTTGCAACATTATTAATCGATTTGATTGTTGAGCACTGCCTCGGACCCTGGGTGTGTCTCGTACTACATGGCATACTTACCATATCTCTCAAATCTGAAAACTTCAGAATCGTCAATCAGAATGGCTTCCTTTATGCTCCCCACATGGCAGGTGAAGAATCTGACGTGTACAGAGTTTATGCCACTTGCCCAACATCAAACAGCTGATAAACGATAGAGACAGGATTTGAACCAAGGCTGGTGCACCTCAAGAAACTGACTCTTAACTCTCAGCCCAGTACCTCATGACCTTTTCCATATCACAACACTCAAAGAAAATGATGATAGTTGTTTAAACCACTGGGGGAAGAGGATGAAGCTGTTTGGGACACATTGCCCCAGGCTGTGCTGATGGCTGCTGTTCCAGAGTTTTGCAGCTGCTCACCCACTTACACAGCCTGCAGCCCCCCAGGGTGGAGTCTGCTCAGATGTTCAACTTTCATTTAATGAATAGTATTTGCTCCAACCCAGGACCAGGCAGTGGTGTTTAAGGACAGGATGCTTGAGCCAGACACTTGGCTTTGAATCCCAGCACCACTGTTCTCTAGTGGTAAGACCCTGGGCAAGTTGCTCAAGCTCTTTGTGCTGCAGTGTTCCCATCTGTAAAACGGAGATGACACTGTACAGTCATGTGCTGCATAACGCTGTTTCGGTCAGCAATGAACCACATATACAATGGTGGTTCTGCAAAATTACAATGGAACTGAAAACTCCTAGCACCTAGAGACATTGTAGCTATCCTAACATCATAGAGAAATTACCTTATTTTTAAAATAGTTTTAGTGTGGCCAAAGTGTACAGTGTCTGTAGTCTGCAGTAGTCTATAGTAATATCCTAGGCTTTCACGTTCACTCGCCACTCACTTACCCAGAGTGGCTTCCAGTCCTACAAGCTCCATTCAGGATAAGTGCCCTACACAGGTGTGCCTTTCCCACCCTCCGCCCCCCACCCCGGCCGGCCAGTGTGGGGATCCAAACCCTTGACCTTGTTGTTATCACACTGCTCTGTGACCAACTGAGCTAACCGGCCAGCACAGGTGACCATTTTTTCTGTCTTTTATACTATATTTTTACTGCCTTTTCTATGTTTAGATACACAAATACTGTTATGTTACAATTGCCTATAGTATTCAGTACAGTAACATTCTGTACAGGTTTGTAGCCTAGGAGTCATATACTGTATCATATGGCCTCAGTGTATAGCAAGCTATATACCATCTAGGTCTGTGTAAATACACTCTGTGGTGTGTGCACGATGATAAAATCACCTAACAAAGCCTTTCTCAGAATGTATCTCCATTGTTATGTGATGCATGACTATACTAACTTCCAATGGGTAGTGGCTACACTCACAGGTTTCCCAAAGAAGGAAGGGAGTAGAGAAGCTTGTGTGGGGCATTTCCGAACTCAAGGTCATTGGCCGGGCTTTGTGGAATGGTGGATTGGTAAGTAGCAGCTCCTCAAACCCAGTCTTTGGATGATTGCCTCAGACACCCTTGCCTATTCTATAAGCAGGACTGTGCTCATCTCATAGGAAACTACATTCCCTGTGCAGGCTGATAAATGGCAGAGGATGTCAGCCACCTGGATCAGTCCCCAGAAGGTATGAACATTGAGTCGAGAATACAGAGCTGATGAGAAAGCCTCTCTATTAGGCCTGAACATACTTAGAACAAACCAGACCTATTCTATGTTTCTATTTTACATATCACCATTTCTGTCACTGTTTGCTCTTTGGTAATGTATCTCTGACATTTCTAAGATCAAACCCCAAATCTCACAAGCAGAGTTCAGAGGGGAAAAGATGAGGTTGATGTCCCTGGCTGGAATATTATGCCAGGCTTGTTTTTCAGTTATGCCAACTTCCCAGAAATTGCTTGACATTTCAAGTTCATTTAATAAATGAGCTGAATGGACCCAAACCAGGTAAACAGAAACATACGTCTAATTTCAGGAAGACTATTTGCCTTCACTGCCCCCTCCAGACTCATACAGGACCCAAGAAGAGGTTTGTTTCTCAGCTATTCAACCATAGGCCAGTTTGTTTGTTCTGTCCCTTGTTCTTTTGCCCTTAGTATGGAAAGACTGCTTTGGGGGAGTTGGAGCAGAGGCTAGATACCCACGTGGTGGGGCTCTTGGCAGTCTGATGGAGACTCTCAGAACCATCTTTCCCCTTTGCTCCTCTGTTCAATGGAGGCCTGAATGAAGCCACACCTCCCAGAGCCAGAATCGGATGTCCATCTCCTCTATCTGTTCCATCTAGAGACTCGACATCAGTGAGTCAGGAACTGGTTCTGGGTGAAGCTTCATAGTGGCAGCCCCACTGTCACCCCCAAGTTGGCAGCATCCATGGGCATGTTACTTCCTGCCTTAGTTTCTGCTCAGTTAGTTGCTGCTATGGGTTAAATGTGTACCCCAAAGTTCATGTATTGGAAACTTGACCCCCATTGTAACAGTATTAAGAGGATGGGAAATCCAGTTATAGTATTCGAAAGGTGGAGCCTTTAAAAGGTGATTAGATTGTGGGGACGGAGCCCTCCCCTGAATGGATTGATCAATTCATGGAGTAATGGGCGTGGTTCTGATGGCTTTAAAAAGAGAGCAAGTGAGAAGCTTAGCTCTCCCTTACTCAGCCCATTTCTCTAGCCATATGATACCTTGGTGACCATGGGTCCCTGTAAATTTCCTACCAAGAAGGCCCTCACCAGATATGCCCCTTGGACAGTGTACTTCCCAGTCTCCAAAACTGTAAGAAATAAATTCTTTTTCAATATAAATTACCCAGTATCAGGTATTCTATTATAAGCAGCAGAAATGGACTAATACACTTGCCCAGGATGATTCTGCTTCTAGTCCAGGGACTTGGTTCTGAGTCCTAGCTCAGGGTTTAGGAACAAAGTCTGTCCCTGGTGGTGGATCTAGCTCACTTTCTGGGCTCACTATGACTCGTCTGTGTACCGGAGTCTCTGCTGCACACTGCCTGTGGATTTCAGATGGGCCCTATGATCTGGAGTAGACCAAAGCTCAATGACTCACATCCAGTTTTCTCTGTGTTTAGATGCATTGCTTTCACAGCCTGACTGAGTCCAGCCTCTTTGCTAGCATTGTGTGCTAAGCCCTGACCTGCCTGAACTCAATTCTCTACCTCCGTCCTGTGGTTGCCGGTCTCAGCATGCACTAGGCTTTCCCTTATTAAATGTCCTCAGCAGGTGACACTGAACAAACTTGGGACTTTCCCAACCTGGAATTCTCTGAGTCTGTGAAGATAATAACACCCCCTGGCATGGATAGAGGGCTTTACAGTTTACAGAGACTTGTCACATGACATCCTCTTCACATGGGGCCTCATACGTTTCTTTAACGTGTACATAGTTTACAGGAGCAAAAGACATTCCAAATATGGCTCTAAGTTCAAGGTCCACCCAAACCTCATTTCTGTTTCTGAGCTTTGTGCTTCTCTAGAGAAGATGATTTCAATTTGACCATGGGGGTCTCAGCTGAGATACCTCAGATAGGTATTTCCTTGAGAACATATCTATTGTGGATTTATTACTTGGCGCTGAGTTTCTTTTAAATGGGATGTTGTTTAGAGTCAAGAATTTAGAGAATGATTGAGATTTCATATGTCTTCTTCCAATATTTAAACCTTGTACCTACAACACAACATTTACTAGAATAACTTAGTGTTTACACACATGGGCTTTGGACTTAGAAGTACATTCTTGTGGCAGAGGCAATATTACCTATTAAGTTTTGTTTTCCTTTTAGTAAGGAGACACAGGAAGAATCCGCTCCCTGACTCCCTTGCAGTGAGGTGGGACAGAACAATAAAGTACACAACTTCCAGGCCTGGTATCTAAAACCTTCTCTTTCCCTTTATTTTCTTCAGTAGGCTGGATATAGAGGACCAAGAAGAGAACTCCAAGGCCTGAGCAGAAGGAAGTTAGGTCCTGAAATCATTGTATGGAAAGGACCCGTATCACTTATCCAATAGGATGTGAGCAAGATATTTTTTTGTGTGTTTATCATAAGAAGATTTAATAGAAATCTTTTATTATGTTTTAGTTCCTAAGATTGGGAATTACTTGTTATAGTAGTCAGCTTTTATTGACTGAAATAGTTCTGAAGCTAGTTTTACAACTAACCATATGATTTTGGGTAAGTCTCTTAATTTTTCTGAGTTTCTTATCTGCATGAAACTTTTCTGGGAGTCTTGCATTAATAAGAGAGTTGTTTAGGATGCAGTCTTTCCAGGAAGCAATAGCTCACCCACCCACTGACTTTCTGATTGCTCCTCCAATATGTTGGGCTTGGTCCCACTTCAGGCTTTTGCACCTGCTCTCCCTTTTGCTTGGATCACTTTTCTCTCAGGTCCTATGGGTTGTCTCATTATTTAGAGTGAGTCTTCAACATTATATCCTTCAAAAAGGCTTCTTTGATGACTCCAGTTAAATCAGTGTCCCTGCCCTCTAATTCTTTATCCCAACTGCCCTACTTAATTTTTTTTATTACATCTATCCCCCGCCTGAAAGTAGGTTATTTATATATTGGCTTATAAAAATATTATCTATTGCCCCACAACCAGAATGTTAGCTCTACAAGGAAAACATTTTCACCTGGATTTCTCTGGAGCATAGGACAGCATAGGCACATTGTAGGTGCTAAACAAATACTGGTTGAATACATGTATAGGTATTGTGAGTATTACATGAGGTCATTATGTAAAGAATCTGGCACGTGGCCTGGCACATGACAAGTACTTAAAAACTGGGAGTTGTTATTGAGTACCTGATTGCATTCAGTCTCTGTTTACATGTCACTCTTTCCCACTTTGTCGTGAGCCTCTCAAAATCAGAAACGAGGTCTTATTATCTTTGCTTCCCAGTGAACCTGGTACACAAGAAGTGATCAATAAACGTTGGTGATTGAAGAGAACCTCAAATTGTGTCCTTGATCTGATGCATTCAAAGACCAACAAAGCTATCCTTGTTCTAAAAAAAATTAAACCTTTTTATTAGTATATTTATTTTATATATAAAAGAAATACAAAAAAAAGAAACACAAAGGAAATGCTTTTATGGCAAATCAGATTTGTCGGTGCTTTCCGCTTGAGCTCCAGGCTCCGGGCCACTGGGTGTCAACAAAGTCCGCCGGTTGTAATGACCCTTGATGATCCCCGTGTTGTTGTTCTCATTGAGGAGCTGCTTCTGCCTTTGCCTGTTGAGGGACTGGACGAGACCCAGGACCACGGCGGCCAGAGAGTACTGCCCGGGCAGTCTTCTTGGGGGCAGGATGAACGGGTTGGGTTGGACTCTTCCCAGGAGAAAGTACGTTTTGATTTTTCCTTCCTGTTCACTGATGCCCTTCACGTAAATCTCCCCTCGGTAGTCAAAGGCAAAGCCCTGCTCCTTCAGGATCAGATAGGTCTCCTCGGGGACTTGGATCCGGCCACTAACCCCTGTGCTGTCCATGCGGCTCGCCAGGTTCACAGTCTTGCCCCAAATGTCATACTGTGGTTTCTTAGCGCCGATGACGCCGGCTACTACTGAGCCATGGCTGATGCCTGCGAGTGAAGCAAAGAGTGAGAGATGAGAGACAGAAGAGGGCATGGAGGTGTGTGGGCCCTCCCTGGGACAGTGTCATGACGCGCGTGATCTCTGCGGATGGACTGCAGCGTCCAGATCCTGCCTCAGTCACTTATTAGATCATGACCTGGGTCAGTTACTTACACTCTCTGAACCTCAATTTTCGCACCTGTAACGTGGAAATAACCCCAGGAACATTTGATGGGATAATATAAGCAAAGCTACTGGCTCAGCACCTGATGACCAGCGAGTGTTCAATATAAGATGATGGTTATTTTTCACATGAACATTGACTAATCTTGGCCCATGAGTTGACGAGAGCACTGAGCAGGATTCAGGATGCTGGGATCTCCTCCTGACTCTGCTGGCAGTGCTCTGAGAGCTTGGAAGGACCCTTCCTGACTGGCCTCCCTGCCCCCTCCCTCATCCTCGCGCAGCCCGTCCTCAGCACTGCTGTGCGCGGGGGGTGGGGGGTGGGGTGGGGTGGGGCTCTTTCTGAACTGCACATCTGATCAGGTTCCAACCCACTTCGACATCTGCCACATTTGCCTGGGCTCCTTTTACCTATAGGATAAAGCCAGCACTCCTCAGAATCACAGTCAAGGGCTTCTCGATCTGGTTCTGCCCACTTTGCCAGCCTCGTTTATCCCACCATCTCCCTCACTCCACACTGTGAGTAAGTCCGCACTCAACTGCTGCAGTCCCCTAACCTGCCGGCCAGTCCCCACCTTCATGCCTCTGTCCTGCCTTTCCTCCTGCTTGGACTATTACTTCTCCCAGTCCCACAGTTTATTTGGTAAATAATTTTAGGACACTATTAATGCCTCCTCCTTTAGGAATCTTCTCTTCTAGAAATGATAGTATTTCACTAAATGTGTTAGTTGGCATGCATGTTTCCTCCTAACAGACTTAGAATTTCTTCATTCTACAAACATTGACTGATGGGGCACATGCTATGTGCCAGGCATCGGGGATACGGTGGGAAAAAAAAGAAATAAAGCACTGACTCTAGAGGAAGTTACCTTCTACTGAGAACAGATAGAAAATAATAAAAAATATGCAATACAATAACAGCAAATGATAAAGGCTATAAAGAAAAATCAAAAAAGGTGAAGGGATAGAGAAAGATGGGAGGGGATGCATTTTGGAGTAGTGTGGTTAGGAAAGACTTCTCTGAACAGAGATTTGGAGAAAGTGATGGGACTAGCCATGCAGATATCTGCATAAGGATCATTGCAGGCAGAGACAAGAACAAGACACACACGATATGATTAACTGGAAATGTGAAAAGCAGACTCTGTGGAATGCATATATATGTCAGTATAATATATTACCCCAAGGATTGGCCCTGATCTTGGCAACATCTTCAGAACTTACTTAAAATATCTCTTTGTTCAGGGTTAAAGTTCTCTTTTTATTCCTGGTTCAATTGTGTGTCAATGATTTCAGGAAGAACATGTAGGGTTGGTGAAAGATGTGGGAACGATCCCTGAGCCTCCCATCCATAGATCAAAAACATAAAATGTAATGTCTTTTTTTCTAAGGAACAAAGGCACATGGCATTCTTTACATCTGACAAGTCACATATTAGTATTTCTTGACACCTTTCGTTGAAATCTGCTAAGGGAGAGGCAAATAAAGTAAAATGGCACAGCAGCCAGAGGATATCTACAAGAGGAGAACTGCAGCAAAAGTTGTTTTAAACTACACCCCAGAAGCCAGAATGTTGTTCGGCTCAGAGCCAGGAGTGCTGGAGCTGCTGCTGGCTCCGTGATCTCAGGCTAGTTACTCCCCTGTTCTGGGCCTGCATTTACTGTACAAAGTGAGAATGTGGACTGGAGCAGGGGCTTTTGGACTGTGCTTTAGGAGGCTTTGAGGCTCAGCAGAGATGTGGAAGGAATTAGCAAACTGTGCAAATGATAAAAAGTTATTATTCAATCGTGTGTTGCTTTGCACAAGGGTGTCTCTAATCGCAAAGGAGGGTGAGCTGTGTGGCTGAGCACAGTGCTATAGAGTCCACCTGTCCGTGGCTCAGTAAGCATCTGACATCCTCAGGGATGGAATACTATTTTACCTGAAGGCATTATTCAGAAGAATCTGAGAGCAAGACATTGACCACCAGTTTTGAGTGACACAGAAGTCAGAATTCAATGACTGATTAGTCAGTTACCTCTCTAAGCAGGACCATGCATGGGTGGATAAGTTGGAAGAGAGGTTAACTATAGTCTAGTGTTTGCCAAAGACCAGGTGCTTTGCATTTCTGCACACAGGCAAGAATCCTGACCTTGCTTCCAGAATCTTGAGTGACAGGAAGCCCAGAAAGGCCCGAGCTGCCCTCGTCCCTGTCCTTGGCAGGGTTGCACTAGGCCTATTGCATTTTGTGGGAAAAAGCTTCCCTGGATTGTTGCCCAGGGTCTGGGAGGGTCTGATGGAGCACTTGCTACACCTCCAGCTGCTACTCACCAATCCGTAGTTCAAAATTGTTGAATGAGTGTTTGTTGATTTCCTGTATGCTCTCAGTCAGGGCGAGAGAGAAGTCAGCCAGGGCACACAGATGCTCCCACTTGTCTTCACATTGCTGGAACACATGTGAGAGAAGAACCCATTCAGTGTGGCAAACAATATGGTGAACATTCTGCAGGAGGGGCTTCATGTCTAACCCCTCCTGCACCCTTAGAAGGGAATGATCCTGTGTGTGAGCCCTTGTACACTCCAGTCATTGGTATCCCAGAAACAAGGGATCACGTGATATCTGCTTACAAGTGTGCAGTGTGCGGGGGTTATTATATTCCTTCCTCCACGCCTACGCTTATCTACTCAGGTTGATGTTTCATGAGTTTCTGAGTATGCTCACTGATGTGTGGTACATGCACGTGTGACTGTGCGTGCACGTGTGACTGTGCGTGTACATGTTCCTGCATTTGTATGTGTAGTTCTTCCATTCTACAAATGATGTCTATTTCCTTAGAAGTGCTCACAGTGTCTGTTCAAGGAAAGTTTCACATAGACATTTGCTCAAGAAACTCCTGAGGGAAGTGCCTCTGTGCTCTCTGAACCTCAGTTTCCAAATCTATGAAATGAGCATAAGCATACTTGCCCTGCCTATGTCACAGAGATTGAATGAGATTACGTACATGAGAGAACTTTGTACCCCTATGGAGCAGAGGTGGGCAAACAGTTTCAGTAAAATATTTTAGGCTTTGCAGACCATATGGTCTTTGTTGTGACTACTCAACATTGCCATTTTAGCTTGAAAGAAGCAACAGACAAAATATAGATGAATGGGCATGGCTGTGTTCCAATAAAGCTTTATTTATAGAAACAAATGGTGGGCCAGATTTGGTCTTTGGGCCGCAGTTTTCTGACCACTGCTATGGAGTGTCACACACGTGTACCAAATTACCCACATGGGTTTCTTCCCAGAGAGCCACTCTCGGAGTACTTTTAGGCTTTTATTTGGAAAGAAAGTGCAGTAAGGACAAGAAGAAATGAATGGGGATTCATCTCCACCGGGAACTTGAACTCATGCTCATTTAGCATTTACTGAGGACTTGCTAGATGCAAGCTTTGTGTGGGGAGAGTGATATTATCTCAGATAATTCATCCATTAACCGTGGAAAGTTGACATTCGTGTTACTATTTAGCACGAGTGCCTGGCACACAGCCCCAAGTTCCTCTTTGTGAACAGGAGCTATTATTATTATTATTACCTATGACTTTTGAAGGAGAAAGCAAAAATAAGAAATAGAAAACTGGCTAGCATTAGGAGTTTAGTAATACCCACAACTAAACCATAATCAGGGTATTTCTTGATTTTTGTTCCAGTGAACAGTGAAGTTCAGAATGAAGCTGTAGTTGATTGAATTATGTCCCCCCAAAACTCAGTGAAGCTTGAATTGTATCCCCCAAGTTTTATGTATTAGAAACTTAACCCCCACTGTGACTCTTAACAGGGTGGGAAATCCTATTACGGTAATTGTAAGGTGGGGCCCTGAAGAGGTGAACGGGTTGTAGGACCGTGCAGTAGTGAATGGATTAAAAATGGTGGCCAGGGGTGTGGTTCTGAGGGCTTTAAACAAAGAGAAAAGTCTGTCACTCTCTCTCTGCTGTCTCTGCTTCCACCATCTTGCAATGTGAGACCCCTGGTCACTGTTGCCACCACCAGATGGACTTTGGACTTCCCAGCCTCAGAACTGTAAGCAATAAATTTCATTGTCTTTATAAATCACCCAGTTCTGTGTATTCTGTTATAAGCAACACAAATGGACTAATACAGAAGCCTAGAAGTTTCTCAACAAAGCAGCATCATTTCACCCAGTAGACTCCACCTCCCTCGGGAGTAGATGTACATCACAGGCTATTATCATTCGGTTCAATAGATTTTCTCCCCACTGTTCCCCAAGCCTCTTGGGGATAGAGACTTTGCCACCTTCAGCTACTTGACACCAGCAAGGCCCCTGCCGTAGGTTGTGGCTGAGCCTATAGAGTCCTTTACCTGTTTTTCAGGTGACAGGCCTGACACAGCCATGTAGGTGCTGCCAATGGTCTTAATCTTTTCAATGTCTTGAAAACGGTCTTCACCGAGCAACTGAAACAGATCCAGGCAACAGTGTTAGTATTGGTGTTTACTCCTCTAGGAGACTGGGCCTCCTGAGAACAGGCCCCCGGCTCACAATGAAGATCTACCTCTGACGGCTCAGCGTCCCTGACGTAGCTGCTGTTCTGTCTGAGAATCATGCATGCAGCCAGTCAACATATATTTATCGAGCACCTACTATGTGCCAGGAGTTGAAATGGGTGTGACCAGATGCCCTTTAAGGAGTGGATCTGTTTCCATGCCTCTTTGAAATAAACAAGTCTATTTGGTTAGCTTAAAGAAGAAATTACAAATGTTCCTAAATCCATGAACAAATCTTTTTGGCTTTGCTTTCTACATGTACTTAGAATCTTACAACTTCTCAGCACTTCCCAGCCAGTGCCCTGGTCAAAGTCCCTGTGAGCTTTCAGCTGGACCATTGCTATAACCTGTCTGCTCCTGCCTTTGCCTCCTACTCCCAGCCAGAGTGATCCCACTCACACGTACATCAGACCATGTTCCTACTTTGTGCAAAACTGTCCTACAGCTTCCTGTTCTACCCAGGGTCAAAGCCAATCTATACTGTGGCCTATGAGGCTTGCCATGACCTGTCCCCTCCCATATTGTCCCTTGGCTCACTCTGCTCCAGCCACACTGACCTCTTCTGCTGCTTGCCACACTGACCTGAGAACAAACCAGGCCTGTTTCTGCCTCAGGACCTTTGCATCTGCTGTTTCCTGTTGGACTCCTCTTCCTTCAGGCACCTGCATGCCTCACTCCCTCACCTCCTGCTGGTCTTTCCTCAAAGTCCATCTTCTGTGTGTGTTGACCACCCTATCTAAAATTAAACACAGCGTCTTATCCCCACACACATTCCTATTTTCTGTCCCTGCTTCACCTTCTCTCCTTAGCAGTCATCCCTGGTTTTGCTTATTGATTGTCATCTTCCCCACTGGAATGTAAGATTCCTGGGGCAGGTATTTTTGCCAGTTGTGTTTACAACTCAGCACCTAGACAGAGCCTAGAACACAGTAGGGATAAATGAATGAATGAATGACTAAATGAAAGAATGGGTGCCACCCCAGACATGTCCTTCATCTTTACCTACAGTTTAAATTTTAATGCTAAAGATGGCAAACCTTGGTCTCTTATTTGGTAACTATGGTAGGTAGAATAATCCCCGCACCCCCCTGACCAAACCCCCAAAGATGTCCATGTCTTAATTCCTGGAACCTGTGCATATGTCATCTTATGTGGCAGAAGGGGATTTGCAGATGTGATTAAGTTAAGGTTCTTGAGATGGGGAGATTTCCTGGATAACCTGGGTGGGCCCAATCTAATCATAAGGGTCCTTATAAGTGAAAGAGAGAAGCAGGGAATTAGAGAAAGAAAAGCTAGGATGGAGTTACAGCAACAGTTAAGCCAGATTACTGGCTTTGAAGGTGGAGAAAGAGAGGGTTGTGAGCCCCGAAATGAGTGGCTTCTAAAACTGGAAAAGGCAAAGAATTCGATTTTAGCCCTGTGAGACTTCTGACCTCAAAACTGTAAGATAATACATTTCTGTTGTTTCAAGCCCCTAAGTTTGTGGTAATTTGTTACAGCAGCAATAGGAGACGAATACAACAACTACTCATTGAACTCCTACCATGTCTAATGAACAAGATGTGTGAAGTCCTGGACGTCATGGAGCTAGCAGCCCAAGTAGGGAGGTCAGATGTTACATAAATAATCACACAAAACATGATCTCGTTCAAGTTTAATAAAGTTTATGATAGAAGCCTGTAGGGTGTAGTGATGAGGAGAGTGGGTCATTTTCATCTAATCTGGAGGATCTGGGAAGGCATTTCGGAGCAAGTGACTTCTAACTTCAGTTCTAACAGGTGAAGAGGGCTTTTCTAGTGGTGGGTGTGTGAGTTTACCTGCGTTGGGGAGGCGAGGTGCATGGGAAAGGTTGAAGGAGCATCCAGACATAAGGGGCAGTGTAAATGAGGCCAGGGGTGGGAAGGATACATTAGAGGTTCAAAGAATGAAGAGAGGGCCAATTTGGCTACAGCACAGTCACCAGACTGCCAGATAAAGAAGATGAACCAAGAGAGGTACTGGGGACAAGAGCATGCAAGGCCTGTCTGGTAGGGCACACAGATAATATAATAATAGTCACATTAAAGACACAGGCCTCCATGCTAAGAGCATGGCAAGCACTGAAAGGGTATAAGCAGGAAGAGACTGGGCTGGATTTGGATTTTGGAAAGGTCATCGTGGTTGCCACGGGGGAAAGGAAACAGGTAGGAAGATGAGTTAGGGGCCCATTGCAGGGTCCAGGCAGGAGATGCTCATGGCTTAGGTTAGGGATGGAGACACGTACTTGGATAAGTGCTTTGTGGTCTTTCTGAGAATTAGCTTCTGACAACATTTGCTAGTCCAGAATGTATTTTTGTGTGTATGTGCGCCTGTATGAAATCATGTGTGCATATGTGTGCGCATGTGCATATATATGAGGGGTCTCCAAAAAGTTCATGGAAAAATTCATATTACCTTTTAATTCCATTTTCCTGAGAACTTTTATGTGCAGGTGGTGTTCATGTGCATGTGTCCACACGTGTGCATGTGTGTGTTTGTGTGTGGGCATGCACACACCGGTGTGTATTGTGTGCAGGTGTGGTGTTTATGTACATGTGTGTCCACACATGTGCATATGTGTGTAGGGTATGCACTGCTTATGTTCACATGTGCATGTGTGCCCACATGTGCATATACATGCTCGTGTGTGGGTGTGCACACATGTTTATATGCACGTGTGTTCATGTGTATGCATTTGTGTCTGGGTGTGCATACATGTGCACATGTCACTGTGGTGTTTATGTGTATGTGCATCTGCATGTGTGCATGTGTGTGCATATTTGTGTTTAGGGTAGGGAGGCAGAGAAGGGGCAGGCAGGATAGTCAAGGCTAATTTTAAGTTGCACAACTTGCTTGTCTGTCACGTGCACTCATTTTATATTGGCTTGGTATAAGCACCAAGAATTTCTAAGCTCCAAAGACTGCCAAGCGATGAACTCAGATAAAGTAATTTCCTAAACTCTGATGGACTGCTAACCTTCATGTGTGTGTGCTACCTGGTTGACTTGAAGCATGCACCTGTGCGTGGCCCTGCCCTGAGAAAACTTCCTGGGTGCTCTTACACTCTCAGCCCTCCTCTGTCATTGCCACTTTGTATTGCTTGATTGACATTTGGCATCCCAAGTGGACAGTGAGATTTCTGAGACTGGTGACAATGTTGCATGTTTCCTTGTATCCCACATCTAAGGGCCTGGGATGCATTGATAATTGTTAATATTCCATGTGGACATTAGCGATATTTGGATGACTTCTCCCCTCAGTGCAGTTTAACAAGCTTTCACTCAGTGTCTACAATGTGCCATGCAACCCCAACCAGTAATTCTTTTAATTCTTTTATCTTTTTTTTTTTTTTTTTTTTTTTTTAAAAGAGACTC
>NW_007727154.1:119738-122492 GCF_000696425.1 Galeopterus variegatus | reverse complement strand
TTTTTTTTTTTTTTTTTTTTTTTTTTTTTTTGCTTAAAAGAGACTCTTTCTTCTTTTCTCTTCACAACTACTTGCCCGAGGGCCAATTTTAGGCCCAGGCAAAACTGCCTTCTTCTTGGAAGTCAATGCAGTGGCAGGAAGAGGCTTCATTATTTCATTTAATATTCATGCAGCACATTTATCTGCTCTATAGCTAAAAGCATCTGGAGACATAATATGGTCCCTAATCAGCCCCTTTATTAATTCACTAGTGCAAATGGAGAACAGAGATGTGAAAGGACTTTTCAGCCCTTTGCCCAGGCAGGGGCGGCGGGCTGAGGAGCCTTGGCACTGGGTTAGTGCAAACTCAGTCTTGGAAAGTGTGCTCTATGCAATGCTCAGCTTTCCTCTGAGCCAGGAAGGAACTCTGCATGACCTCAGGTGTTTATGTCGGCAAGAAGAGCAGCATCGTTACTAAAGTGAGCACCAGGAGTCTGGCTGGAGCTCAGCCAGGAGGAATCTAGAGGGCCTCTCTTGACCCAAAGAAGAAAAGCGTGTCTGGGTGACCCAGGACCCACATGGGGAGAGCTGAGAGAGCTCGGGGTTGGCAAGTCAGGGAAAGTTTCATTTTTCTTGTTGACTACATTCTCTTTCCCTCTTTTTCCTCCTCTGCCTCTTCTCCTCCCCTTACTCCGCTTTTCTCTCTCTTCTTCACTTGCTCCCCAACTCCTCCTTTTCCTCTTCCTCCTCCTGTTCCTCCTGGTCTAAAGCTCATGTTCTGAAGAAGACAGCCTCCTGGACCAATCCCATCTCCAGCTTCCCTCTGCAAACACCCATCTCTACTGCAAGGGGTGCTGCCCCCTCCTCCTTTGCTTCTGGAAGACTCCAGATCATCTATAATTTGGTGCACTGAGATGCAAATTTAGTTCAAAGCTACTTTATTTATTACAATTAAAAACACACCACTTTTGGGAGATGGATTGCTATAGCTTAAAATACAACAAAACCTGATGTCTCAATCTTTAGTATGATATTTTCAATAGAGTTATTTTTATTTGAAAGTATGTTTTAGGTTGCAGTAGCCTATCTTCACCTTACTATTTGCCAGCTGTTTTCTGTCCCTGCATTAATCAATCAATTAATTAACTAAGCAAATACTTAGCAAGCATGTGTTTTGGGCATCCTTATATGCTAGGCCCTGGGGACTTAACAGGATACAAAAGAGTATGGTTTCTATCTTTGTGAGCTTAGGTCTAACATGAAGGATGGGAGTTAAAGGTGATATCAGCGTGGAATCTTCCTCTCTCCTCACCTGGCGAGGCCTGTGATACCAGTACACTTACTAATGACTCCTTCAGTAAAAATGACTTATAGTCGCCCTGCCTCCCACTGGATGGTGAAGCCATGGGAGGAAAGAGGTGATTGTATTTTATTTATCTTTACCCCATGCCAGTCCTCTGGACAACTACAATAGCTGTTGTTGAGCTAAGACTTCAAAGCCACCGCTATGAAATGCCAGCTAAGTGAGAAACAGTGCAACACAGTGATCACAAACCAAAACAGTATGGTGAGCCTGGGTTCCAATCTTGGCTTTGCCACTTAGGTGGTAAGTGATCCTGGGCACTCTTGGTGTCTCTGAATCTCAGTTTTGCTCATTTATAAAATGAAAGCTAATAATTCCTATCCCATGGGTTTGGTGTAAGAGATAAATAATAATTAAACAGTATATACTGAAACTTCTTCACATTTGTGGCAACAATTTAGAAAAACCTGTAGAGATTAATGAGATGGGTTTTGGCCCTAGAACTAAGTAGCTAGTGGAGAAGGCAGACCTGAAGATAGGATTATACTGAAGGTTTCAGGCTAACAGGATTGTGCTGAGGGTTTCAGGCTATGATGGGTGTTTCTAAGTTTTGCATTGAGGAAGGAATGACATTTATCTGGGTAAGGAAGGGGGTTGAAAAAATCTTGGAAAGTAGAAGTGATGTTTGAATTGACTATTAAATGAGTGTTAGATTGGGGCCGGCCCGGTGGCGCACTGCTACTGTGCGCCGCTTGGGAGTGCAGCGGCGCTCCCGCCGAGGGTTCGGATCCCACATACAGACCGGCCGCTCACTGGCTGAGCGAGGTGCGGGTGCAACACGGAGGGTTGCGATCCCATTGCCGGTACCGGTCCGGTATGGGCGCGACACTGAGGGTTGCGATCCATTGCTGGTCACGAAAAAAAGACAAAAAGGAAAAAAAAAATGAGTGTTAGATTTTCAGCTAGGCTTGGAGTGGAGGAAGAGAGGATGGAGTGGGGTAGGGATGGCATCATTTCTCGGTGGCAAGAGCAGCGTGAAGTAGCCAGGTGGGATGCTGGCTTGTAAGTAGTTAGGTGGTGCTGACAGTAGGGGTCAGGGGGCTAGAGATTAATGAGATGGGTTTTGGCCCTAGAACTAAGTAGCTAGTGGAGAAGGCAGACCTGAAGATAGGATTATACTGAAGGTTTCAGGCTAACAGGATTGTGCTGAGGGTTTCAGGCTATGATGGGTGTTTCTAAGTTTTGCATTGAGGAAGGAATGACATTTATCTGGGTAAGGAAGGGGGTTGAAAAAATCTTGGAAAGTAGAAGTGATGTTTGAATTGACTATTAAATGAGTGTTAGATTGGGGCCGGCCCGGTGGTGCACTGCTACTGTGCGCCACTTGGGAGTGCAGCGGCGCTCCCGCCGAGGGTTCGGATCCCACATACAGACCGGCCGCTCACTGGCTGAGCGAGGTGCGGGTGCAACAC
>NW_007727154.1:88226-119721 GCF_000696425.1 Galeopterus variegatus | reverse complement strand
GCGACACTGAGGGTTGCGATCCGTTGCCGGTCACGAAAAAAAGACAAAAAGAAAAAAAAAATGAGTGTTAGATTTTCAGCTAGGCTTGGAGTGGAGGAAGAGAGGATGGGGTAGGGATGGCATCATTTCTCGGTGGCAAGAGCAGTGTGAAGTAGCCAGGTGGGATGCTGGCTTGTAAGTAGTTAGGTGGTGCTGACAGTAGGGGTCAGGGGGCCACGCAGTGAGGGCTAAGGCAGGAGAGGGAGCAGAGGCAGTGAGGGTGAGGCCTCAGGCTTCCTGCTAAGGAGCTGGCAAAGGGGAGCCACTGAAGGGTTTTAGGATTCAGAGGGATGTGAGAAAATACTCCCGCCTTTGGTGGTTGCTGACGGTGAGATGCAGACAGGCAGAGCAGTTGGGAGATGGCTGCAGTCATCCAGGTGGGAAATAATTACACAGCCAGAAGCAAGGCAGGGGCAGCACTGATGGTGAAAAAGGGGGCAGGTCACAGAGTGACAAAGAAGGTCGACAAGATGTCTGCACTCCCGTGTTCCTCACAGCACAGTCACAGCAGCCAAGATATGGAATCAACTAAGTGTCCATCAGTGGGTGAGTGGATAAGGAAAGTGTGTGTATATGCACAATGGAATAATACTCAGCCACAAAAAGAAGGAAATCCTGTGGTTTGTGACAACATGGATGGACTTGAAGGACAGAATGCTAGGTGAAATAAGTCAGGCACAGAGAGATGAGTATTGCAGGATCTCAATTGTACGTGGAATCGGAAGTCATACTCACAAGCAGAGAGTTACCAGGGGCTAGGGGTGGGGTGGAAATGGGGTTGGTTGAAAGGTACGAAGTTTCAGTTCGACAGGAGGAATAAGTTCTGCAGATCTATCGTACAGCATGGTGACTATAGTTAATAATAATGTGCTAATAGAGTGGATTTTAAATGTTTCCATCACAAAAAATGGTAAGTTATGCGTCACAGATATGTTAATTAGCTTGATGTACTCATACCACAGTGTATACATATATCAAAACATCATGTTGTACACCATGAATAAAAAAAGAAGAGGGAATTCACAGGACTCAGGAGCTGGACAGAATGTGGGGACTGAGGGAGAGGATGCTGTTTAGGGTGATGTAGTAGATGTGGTTGGTGTCCCACCCAAAACACCTTCACGGGGCCATCCTCTGGAATGCCATAAGCGCTGGTGACTGACAAGGCATTGCTGCAACCTTTCTGCGAGAATTGCCCTGGGCTAGAAGGAAACCCCTTGCTGGAAATACTTGGGAGGTAATGTACCAAGGACAGCCCGCAACCAACGACTGACCAATGAGGGTGTCCACTAGCCTGGCCCCATGGCCTCCCTGTGACAATTGTGCCTCTTATGCTCCTGAGCTCCCTGTGGGATCAGGCTGAGGCTAGACTGCAGTCGATCCCACATCTTTGCTGGGCTTCCTCCCAGCACTTTCTCAACGGGTCACTTGCTTCCCATCTCAGGCTTCAGCAATTGGATGGACTCTGGGGTCCTTCACGATGTGGGTGGGGGAGGAGAGGGCCCACCTCCTGTCAAATTTATCAATGTAACTGAAGTCAAGGCTGAGTATTTCCCCCCCATTATGTGTCTTTTAGACTCATGGAACCTGGAAGAAGAATTGCTATCTGTTTATACTTGTGTTTAGTTTTCTGACCAAATGCTAATTGATGGTTTTATCTTTGGCCACTTTGAGCAGATGGAGAAACGTCCTCATCAGTGTCTAGTCTCTGTGATGTCTGTGTCTGAGCAGGATCAGCCTCAGAAAGGCCTCTGGTCAAGTCTTGGTTTTGCCATTTGCTAGTTGTGTGACATTGAGTTAAGTTGCCTAGCCTCTCCGAAGCTTATGTTCCTGACCCCCAAAATGGAGAAACAATATTTATACATTTATCTCAGGTGGTAATTAACTCAGATAATAATGTCCCTGTTTATGATGCAACATGGAATTCTGTAAGTGCAAAATTTATGATGCAACCTGGAATTCTGTAAGTGCAAAAAAAAAAAAGAAAAGAAAAGTCATTCCTACAGCGAATAACATAATGCTATGACAACAATGACACCCATTTGTCACTGTAAATTCCTGAAGCATAGGTTTACCTCATCGAAGTCAGCAATGATCTCGTTCAGCAAGCGCAGGCATTCCACTCCCTGGTTATTCATTTCTGTCTGAGAGTAAAAGTCTGCAAATCCTGGGATGGAGGCAAACATCACCCCGACAGCATCGTAGGATTGAGAATACAGGTCCTGGACAGGGACACACAGAGGGAGCCAGAAATGGTCATCAGAAGGCAGGTTTGCACTGATGCTACCTGTGCATATGTGTGCGTCTACACACACACAGGTACCCACAGAGAGGACAGAAAATGGGAGCTTGGACACCATTACATCAACACCATATGTCTTAGTCCATTCAGGCTGTGATAACAAAATACCCTAGACTGGGTGGCTTATAAACAACAGAAATTTATTTCCCACAGTTCTGGAGGCCGAGAGGTCCAAGATCAAGGCACCAGCAGATTTGGTGTCTGCTGAGGGCCCACTTCATGGTACATTGGCACTTTCTTGATGTGTCCTCATGTGGAGGGTGGGGTGAGGCAGCTCTGGGGTCTCTTTTGTAAGGGTACTAGCCCCCTTCCTGAGGGCTCCATGCTCATGACCTAATCATCTCCCAAAGTCTCCACTTCCTAATATTGCCAACTTAGGGGTTAGGATTTCAACATGTGAATTTTGGGAGGACATAAACTTTCAGTCCATTGCACCATAATATCAGCATCATTGCCATATGGATGGAAGCCATTGAAAATTCATGATCTCCATCCTCAGCTGGGACCGGAGTTATGACTGTGGCTCTCAGCAGTGACTTACCTCTGCTCCAACCCTCAGACTCTCATCTAAGTTCATACTCATTTTTGTCTCTTCTGCTTCAACCCTGGATGGTGTTTTTTTTCTCCTGCTGAAGGTCAATGTTTTCACCTGAGCTCCTGACCCCTGTACAAGTTCTTCAGCAGCTTACTCCCTCAGTAACCCTTTTCTTTCCTATTTATTTCTCCTGTCCTCCTCTTCCTGCTCCTCTTCTAAGAAAAAGAAGAACATGTCCGGGATCCTGCAGACCCTCGTGACTGTCGGCCAGTCTCTCTTCATCGCTGCTTCCAAACTTCTCGGACCAGCTTTCCCTGCTGCCTGTTCCCACACTCTTCATGCCCATTCACATCTCAGCTGGAATGAAATGAACCGAGAAGAGGCCAGCCCACCAAAGCCAAAAAATCAACGCACACATGTCAGTTCATATCTTACTGGACACCTCTGAAGACTGGTCACTTTCAAGATCTTGAGTCTCTCGACTTTCTATGCTTTAGAGACATCCTTTGTTTGCCTTATGCCTGGCCCCTTCAAGGATGCCNCACTCTCAGCCTTTCCAACACCATGTGCTTCAATTTCAAAATTCCTGTTTCCAGGTCAGTACTCCTTTTTGGGCTCCAAACTTCTATGGCTCATGTTGGGTTGTCCTTATGTGCCTCAAATTACAAATGCATCTTCTCTACTAGTAAAGCTGCACCTGCTCCTCCATTCTCCATTTAACGCCAGCATTGCCAAATCATCACGGTGAGAGACTCTCAGAGCCACCCTTACTTCTTCTTCCCCATCAAGTCCACACTTAATAAATTACCAAGTCCTGCTGGGTTTATTTTTGTCTTCTAACCCCTCTATACCATTGCTTTCTTTAAAAAAAAAAAAATCAGCCCGTTTCCATTTTTCTCCTTGACCACTAATAGGAGAGCCGTCTACTGGGTTCCCTGACTCCAATCTTGTCCCATTCACAGGCATCCTCAACATGGAAGCCAGAGTGATTTTTTAAAGACACAATATTGACCATGCCTCTCCCGTTCTTAAGACCCTCCAATGGCCCGCGAGTTTCCTCAGGATAAAGCTCCAACACTGTCGTATGACATATATTTCTGCCCGTGCTTCCACCTATCTCTTCAGCCTCATTGCCTGAAATTCCCTAGGTTGGACCTTGTGCTTCAGAAACACCGAAGCATCTGTACTTCCATGCACACACTGGTGGACGCTGTAGGTGCCCTGCCTGGCTTCTCTCACCTGAGGTTCAGACTTGAGTTTCTTGCATGTGGTTTTTCTCTAGCCACTAGAGGGCACTCTGCTCACACGAGCCGCAGGCTGAAAGCACCAGGAAATCAATGCCCGCAGGAGCAGCTCTCAACCAGTGCCCGAAGCTCCTCCGCCCCGCGGGCCGCAGAACTTTGCGGTATGCTTTGACACCATTTCCCCGAATTCCCCAGTGGGATTAAGCTCCAGCTGTGCACAGAGGTAACTAATCTGATAATGTGTCATTTATCGGTTGCCTTCCCTCTCACTCTCCTTCCTACCCGTGTATCCTGGGACCACCTCCAAGGAAACTAGTTGTGCTCGAATTCTTGTCTCAGGGTTTGCTTCTGGAGGAAGCCAAACAAAGACACAAACACACTTAAATGCTTTTATTCCTACTGCCTGTCCTTGGTGGGAAATGTCCTTCCTTCCCTGCAGTTAGCCTCCGTCACCAGGCTAATTCTTGTTTTCTGCCTTCACTAGCCACTTAGAGACCATGTCTGCCATAAACATTCCCAGACTCACAGATGGGGGCAGGACCCTGAGCCACTCTACAGTATGACCCTTGCCACCTCCATTTTGTCTTACCGTCCATCTCTTCCTTTAAGTGTGGACTCCGTGAGGGCAAAAAGCACATGCCATTGATCCTAGCATACAATTCAGTCTACAACACCTCTATTTCTATTTTCTGCTTAAAAATAGAGAAAAAAGACAAAATCCTACCCTCTGAAATCCATCCCATAACTACATAGTCCAAGTCCATGACCACCCACTGCAGTCTATGTCCTGTGATGTAGATGCCTCCATGATATAAAATGACCAGTCCCCAGAGGGTTCTTAACTGTTGTTTGTTTACTTGTGTGTTCTAGTGAATCCTAGCTCTTCCCATACTCTTCTCCTTAGTTTTTTTATTCCTCAGTTTTGCCAACATTCAGAATGCTCTGAATGCTTAAATAGTAAACTAATGATAGTGATGTCAGCTGCTTTCCTTGAGAACTTACTACATGCCAGGCGCAATGCAGAACACGGCCCTATGCGTCATCTCATTTAATGCTCACAGAAGCCTCACGAGGCAGATGTAATCGAGACCCTTATTTTACGTGTGGGGAAAATGAGGTATGTAGAGATGAAGTACTTTACCAAAGCCCCAGTTGTTAGGAGGTAGAGCTGGAGTTTACACCCAGACAGTCTGACTCCAGAGCCCATGCTTCTTCTAATAATAGTAACAATAGCAACGACACCACTAACAGGGATAAGTAGGGACAAAAGTCATTGGAGCCGGAAACGGGTTCTGGTTTGTGCATATGAATAGAAGGGAGACTTGACATTGGAGGGGCCCACAGTACAAAGAGCACTGAATCTGAAGAATTAGGACCTGAATTAGGATCTTGACTCTGTTGCATCTTTATGGAGGTTGGAGGGGTGGGAAAAGGGTGGGCAGAGACTCAGCCCTCCTCTCTGACAGATGCTAACTGGTGGGGAGAGTGGCAGAAGGGACTAATTGCCAATAGAAGACCAAGCTCCCAAACATAGGCTCTCAGATAATGATGGATTGGACAATGTGGCTTAGATCTGAGGCCAAAATGGCAACTTCCTGCTCTTTCCATGAGACAGACTGGACTGACCTGACTTATCCTCCCAGGAGCAGGCAAGGAACCTGAAAAATGGTGGGTGTCCACCTTCATGGGGGTGAGGGAGAGTGACCTGTGCAGCTGGGCTTGCTATGTGGGAGGAGACAGCTTGTTCATCCTGGGCACAAACAGGCCCAAGAAGAGATAAGACAGACTAAGGCGCTCCTGCCAGAGACCCGTGGCCCAGTGACTCTGGTTCTCCCCGATCATATCCTCCTCAATCAGAAGGATGAAGGATGGCAAGAGAGGTTTAAACTCCTTCCCTAGCACTTCCCTACCGGGTGGAAGGGAATTCTTTCCTTAGTGGGTCAAGGCAGGATTGCGGGAAGAGAGGAGAGAACAAGCCCCACAGATGTGGTCACATAACTTTGGGCGAGTAAGATGCATCCTCTGGCCCCAGGTGGCTCGGCTGCAGGAGGGGATGCTGCTTCCGGCTCTGCATTTTCCCTTGCTTGCATAAAGATGCTGCACGCGCGGTCTCTGTTTGCTACTCCATGCCACGGTTGACAGCGGCTACTCTCTTTGGTTCCAGAACTGCTTTTACCCCTTGTCCCTTTGGGCCTGGGGGTGCTAAGAGCTAAGAGCTTCCCAGAATTGCTTACCCCAGAATGCTTTCTCATCCCTTCTTTATCTCCACTGCTTCAATTAGGGACCCAACAGAAAAGACATGGCTCATTCAGATCAAGATGATTCAAAGAGGGTTAGTTTATAAAGGGCTTAATTAGAAAGATGAAGGTAGAGTGTAGGGGAACCCCAAGAAATACCTCAGGAATCCAGGGCCAGTGGCCGCAGAACTGTCATCCCCCTAGGTTCAAAGGGATGAGAAGAGCCCAGAAGATTGAGTTGATGTGACATTGGAGGCAGCACAGCAGTGGCCCTGAGAAGAGCTGTCAGTTCCTGTGGTGGGGCATAGCCAGCCTCAGGTGAATCCAAGGGAATGAACATCTTGACCTCACCCTCCTTCCCCCTCCATCTGGTCTACTACCCAGCACCCACTGTTGGTGACTTACAACTGGGTGCCAGAGAGCATGGGAGGTCATTGATGTAGCTCAAGCAGGTCAGTCTTCCCACCCAAGCAGAGCAGGGACAAAAGGGTGGGGGGACTTGCAGGGACACATGGAAGAGCTCCAGCCCACTTACCCAAACCTTTAGAGACAGCCCCTTCCTTCAACTCACTCCAAGCAATGGCTTTAAGTGTGCCCATCTCTTTCTTGCTATTTTAGGCTTAGAGAAGATACAAACATTCTGTAAACTGGGAAGGAATGGACGAATATAGAAAAAATATTATTGTTTCATTGTCATCTTCCTTTGGTTGGTTGGAAGTAGACATTTGGACTTTGTAGAGGATTTTGAGCGTGTACACATGCCCCTCTCCCACCCTCATGTGCCAGTGTGCAGACTTTGGGCTTCTCGTTGCTCAGCAACTATAGTCTAGCCATTCACCTGCCTGGGCATGTCTGATTTCAAGTCCTGAGTTTCTTATACCAAACTAAGCCACCTCTCCACAGGGGAGAAACATGTATGAGGCCTGTTGACCTTACTAGTGTTCTTTCACATCATTCAGGTCTCTACTCAAATGTCATCTCTTCAGAGAGACCTTCCATGACCCCTGCTATTGTCTGAATGTGTCCTCCAAAATTCATATGCTAAAATTTAATCTGTTGAAGGACACTTAAGTTGGTTCCATATCTTGGCTATTGTAAATAGAGCTGTGATTAACGTGGGAGTGGAGGTATCCCTTCAACATGATGATTTCCATTCCTCTGGGTATATACTCAGCAGTGGGATTGCTGGATCATAAGGGAAATGTGGAATACTATTCAGCCATAATGGAATACTACTTGTCCATAAAAAAAGAGTGAAATTCTGCCATTTGCAGCAGCATGGATGAGTCTGGAGAAAATTATGTTAAGTGAAATAAGCCAGACAAGGAAAGAGAAATAATGCATGTTCTCACTTATAACTGGATGCTAAGAAAGAAGGAAGGAAAGCAAGCAAGCAAGCAAGCAAGAAAAGACCACAACAATTGGTTGAACTTTCAGAAGGAGTGAACAAATCTAAGGTTACTAGAGGTGGGGGTAGGGAGAGGTTTGGGGAAGGATAGGTCAGGTAAAGAGCATAAAGAAAAATCATGATTTGTAATGATGAATATGCTAATAATGACAAAAATACGAAAGCAAAAATAAACTTTAATCACAAATGTGATAGCATTAAGAAGTGGGCCTGCAGGAGGTGGTTAGGTCAAGGGCAGAGCTCTCATGAATGGGATTAGGGCTTTGTGAAAGGACTTGAGGGAATGGGTTTCTTCTCTTCTGACCTTCTGTTGTGTGTGAATGCAGCGTTCAAAGTGCCATCTTGGAAGCAGAGACCAGGGCCCTCACCAGACGCTGAACCTGCTGGTACCTTGATCTTGGACTTCCCAGCCTCCAGAACTAAGAGGAAATACATTTCTGTTCCTTAAACACTACCTACTTTCAGGTATTTTGTTACACCAGCACAAAGGGACTGAGACACCGGTGTAAATGCTCTTTCAATCCTCCGTGTCTTTATTCTGCTTCTCCTATCCTCATAGAATTCATCACCACTTAACACTATATTATATATGGGTACGTCATAAAGTTCATGGTAAGATTTGTATTATCTTTTCATTCCGTCTTCCCACAAACTTTTTGAAGTGCCCTCATGTATTTATTTATTTGCTTTGCTGTCTGTCTTTCCGTGAAAAGACATGCTTTATAGAAGCAAGGAGTTGTCTGCTTCATTCACTGTTTTAACCGCAGTGTCTAGAACGACACCTGGCACATGGTTGCCCCTCAGTAAATACTTGCTGAATGAATGGATGGAAGGTGCAGCTGTGACGGGAAGCAGGAGAAAAAATAATGATGGCTCACACTTTTCCAAAAATAATCATAGCTAAAAACCAGTGTGCTCTTAAAAGAAGCCAAGTACCACGTAAGTACTCTATTGTAACAAGTCATGTAAATGCCACAAATTGGATTAAGTTGGGAAGCACTGTTATGCTTCCTTTGTAGCATAACAAGACAAATGAGGCCCAGAAAAGGTTATCACTTATAGCCACAGAGGTAAAGAGAGGAGAAGCCAGAACTGAGCCCAGAACACAACACAGGGCTTTTGAGCACGGTTACGGACTTTGTATACTGAAGTTGCTTTGCAGGAGGCTGCGTTGGGCACTGAATGTGCTCTTACCCAATTTAGTTGTCTCACCAACTCAGCAAGATCAGTATTATTTCCCTCATTGATCAGACAAGGATGTGGACTCTGAGAGGCTGGTAACCTGTCCTGGGTCACACAGCTAGTTAGTGGCAGAGATGGAATTTATGTTCTGTGGACTCTCCAGCACCTGGGACAGCTGCCCTTGCTAGTGTCCTTCCGACAGCTCTTAATAAAGCCGTGATGAGCCAGCAGGTTTCCTGGGACTCAGCACTAGCCTGCTTGACAGTGATGATCCACCCAGGCGTGGACCCCCAGCTGGTTTTATCTGCAAGTAAGTTCCTGCTAAGGGAAGGTGAGCACTATTCTAAGCCAAAAGCCCATCAGAATAGCAGATACTGCCAGAACCTCTGTACAGGTGACACGACCAGAACAGCCTTGGACAGGACGCTTCCAGGAGTTGAGGCGCTGTCTGCTGCCCTGTGTGTGGATGGCTTGAGTCATGGCTTGTCACTGCTCCCCTTCTCTGCATGCATGTACAGTGATGAAGGAGAAAAAACACTCTGGCTTTGGTGTTTCACATACCTGGGTTTGAATTCAAGCTCACTACTCTTAGCTTTGTGCAAGTTCTTTTCCTTCTTTGAGCCTCAGTTTCTTTATCTATGAAATGGGGATAATAATTCTTACCTCCTTATTGCACACAGAATAAAATCTGAGCACCTTCAATGCCCTTCAAGACTTGTCCCTTTGTACCTATGACACGTTTGCTTTGATCTCTATTCTTTTTTAAATACTAGGGTGCTTGTGGTCTTCCCACTCCTGCTTCTCAGCAAATATCCTACAGTACTGCATCTCTATGCCTTTGGCCACTTGGGCCTGTCTGCCTGGAATGCTTTCCCTCCACTAACTTGCCCTAAATCACACAGCTGGTAAATGGCAGGGCTGGGATTTGAACACAGGTCTCACTGGTGTAATAGCTTGGGCTTTTCCCACTAGCTCTCACGGTCTCCCTTGGAGGGACTGAAGAAGGGTTGGAATTTGAGAGAGGAGAGGAAAGAGAGGCTGAGCTTGCAGCAACAATGCCAGTGGTGGCTCTGAGCTCACCCCTGGCTGCTGTGGTCTGGGACACATACACCGGTTACACACAAGAAGTCATCTGCCTTTGCCAGCCAGAGGTTGTGCAGTCTGATCTTCTTTGAGTGAGGCCTGTGGAATCATTTCCTGAAGAGTGAGGCCCACATACATGCAAAGAAGTCAGTCGGAGTCTATTTGCACGAAGTGACTGCTCCTCTAGGTCAGCTGATGTTCGACTGTGAATGTACTGCCACCCCAGGGACGGAGCCCATGGGGGATGCCTGGCCAGGAAGGAAAAGGCCATGCCTGGGCACTGCTGTGGCCCCGTGAAACACAGATGTCCCAATCAGATTTTCTGAGGTTTGTAGCACAGTTAAGATTTGTAACAAGAGGAGAAGCTAAAGATGGCTTTGCCACTTACAGTAACAGGACACAAAATTGGGAATTCTGGCAGGCCACAGCAGTCCTCCCCTGCTCTGTCACCCTTCACATATTATACTACATTTTCTGTTTTTCTCCCTCTTTCTCCCCTACACATGCGCACACACACACACACACACATACAAACACACACACTCCTAGTCTTGCCTCACTCTGGGGACAACAATGGCAGCAGCCTGGGAAGCGGGGGCAGGTGGCACAGAAGAAAGAAGTACAAGGGACTGGATTTGAGGTATAGCTCTGCTTGAAGAAAGCGAGGCGGGCCGTGAACCTCTCAGAGCCCCAGTTCTTTCATCAGTAACGTGGAGCTGATAGAACTCTCCTCATAAGGCTGTGAATGGAATGAAAGAAAGTTTTTGTCAATTGCCTCTCTTGGTATCTGGCACGCAGTAGGTGTTCAGTAAATGATATTTCATCGTAATGTGAAAATTCTCTAGGCAATGCAAACACGTTCAGTTTTAATCCTAGTTGAGTGTGAACTGTTTAAATATTTATAAAACCTCGAATAATCCTGACAAGGTATTTTACTGAAAATGTCATATTCACACGATTAAGGCAGAAGCTGACATTAGTTTTGCTCCAGGGGGGTTGGCCCGGATGACACCCTGGAGTGTTGGGATGCATCTCTGCTTGGTTTCCTTCCTTTCAGGATAAAATCGGTATGTCCTTGCTCTTCCCACTCGTTCCAAATATCTTATTGTTTTGGTGTCTTGACTGAAAGCAGCTTCCCTTTCATTTCTCTTTGGGTTTCCCCTCTGAGGTTCCAGTGTTTCACCCTCTCCATCTGGTGGTCATGTCTGATGCACATCAACATTCTCTCTGCTTTCATGGCTTTGTCAAGAAGCTCTTGCAACAAAGTCTCCGACCTTAGGGAGCATTGAGAAAACCAGGCCTAAGCTCAATTCCAGAGAACTCCATCTGTTGAGGAAGGTTGGGTGGTACTTTGGTCTGTGTCTGAGAGACCCTTAAGGACCTGAGTACCTTGAGAGGTGATGATTCAAGTCACTGATTACTCATTCCCTTGGCTTCTCTTCCAGTGGTCCTTCTTTGGTGGCTTGGATGGGATATGGACCCTATAGATCTTTCCCAGTTCTACTCTCTAGAGTCTCAAGACAAGGATCAGAAACCTGAATGTCTATAGGGGCCCTTGCAGGTAACATAAGTGGCAGGGTATAGATGGGTAAATTGGAGAGCCCATTCTATACCTAAAGGCGTCCACATCCACAAATTAAAACAAATAAACCAACCAACCAACAATGAGCCACTGTCCCCGCCAACTGGATCACTAGCTAGATTTGTCCTGGGGTCATCCAGTTTGTAACCTTTGTTCTAAGAGTCTTTCACTCCCTTTTAGCTCAGTTTGAAAATCTAGTTTTGGGAGGGTTGTCTTAGCCCTACCTCCCGCACAATACTGCCTTTGTAGTGTCTTTGTGCATTGGGTCAGCTCTCCCTAGTGAATCCTTCAGCAAGGGAACTCACCACTCCGGTTCACCTGCAGACCTATAATGAGCAGAGGCCGCAGGGCAGACACACCAGGCCCCAAGGAATAGGGGTGACCAAGGCCGATGTGGGCCCTACCCCAGTGGATCTCACAGTCTCATGGGGACAAGATGGCCTGGTGGCTCTATCCTTGTAAGGCTCTTCCTGATACAAAGCCCAAAGGTGTTCCCTGTGGTCCTGTTCATGGTTCTAGGTCTTCCCTCAGGAGTCTTACAGAGTAAATCCAAATCCCGTCACATGGACACCCTTCAGGCATTCAAAGGCACCTCTCAGTTTCCTCTTGAGTTACTTTCCCTTGGAAGTTAGGGGGTGAGCCAGGTTGTTTGTTTTCTTCATTTGTTACCTCCCACGTCTGCTCCATTGTTGAGTCCTATTGATCCCACCTCCTAAGGCATCTGAACTCATCTCCTTCTCTCCATCTCCATTGCCACCATCCTAGGCCTCCTTAGCAGGGTTTTATTTGGCTGTTTTAGGGTCTCCTAATTGGCTTCCACTCTTGTGATCTTCCTAACCATTCTCTACCAGCAGCCAATCAATTAGGTTAAACTTAAAACTTTCCAAAGGCTCCCATTCCACTTTAAAGTGTGCTCAAACCTGAACACTGCCCCACCCACCAGGCTCCAGCCAGGGTTCCTTCCACATAACTCACCATCTACTGTTATCCTTGAAGGGCTGCATAGTGTCCCCTCAACGTTTATGTCCACCTGGGGCATCAGAATGTGACCTTATTTGGAAAGAGGGTCTTTGCAGATGCCATTAAGTTAAAATGAGATCATACCAGATTAGTGTGGGCCCTAAATCTAATGACTGGTGTCCTTATAAAAGAGGAGAGGACACATGCCTTTATAAGAAGGGCCATGTGAAGACAGAGGCAGAGATTAGAGTGATGTGGCCACAAGTTGGGGAACACGGGACTACCAGAAAAGCTGGAAGAAGCAGTGAGGGATTTTCCCCTAGACCGTCCAGAGAAAGCACATGTCTCCCAACACCTTGATTTCAGACTTCTGCATTGCCTTCACCGAGTGGCTCTTCAGGCATTATATGATAAAAAAAAAACAGTTTTAAGTAAAAAGAGCATTTCTGAGCATGCACCTTGATTTCAGACTTCTGCATTGCCTTCACCGAGTGGCTCTTCAGGCATTATATGATAAGAAAAAAACAGTTTTAAGTAAAAAGAGCATTTCTGAGCATATACTATATGCTAGGCAATGTGCTAAGACAATATAAATGGATAGATGGATATACACACATATATATCTACATATAATACAGACACATACATGTAAAACCACAAAAATATTTATGAATATATATATATATATACTATATTATTATTATTTTTTAAGTTGTTGTAAAACCACATATAACATACAACTTACCAGTGCTGTGAATGGAATGTCCTCCCACAGCTCATTGAAACTTAATCCCTACTGTGACAGTGTTAGGAGGGTGGGAAATCCAGTTATGGTATTTGAAGGTGGGGCCTTTGAGAGGTGATTAGACTGTGAGGACTGTACCGTCATAAATGGATAATCCATTGATGGTTTAATGGGTGGTAATTGGCATGATTATGATGGCTTTAAGAGAGAGCGAGTGAAGAGGTTAGTCTCTCTCTTGCTCAGCCATTTCACCATGTGACACCTGCACTGATGTGAAAGTCACTACCCACCAAGGCCTGCTCCAGATGTGTTCCCTGGACTTTGGACTTCCCAGCCTCCAAAACTGTAAGCAACAAATATTATTTCTCCATATATTACCCAGTTTCAGGTATTTCTGTTATAAGCAACAGGAACAGATTAATATACTCATCTTAATCATTTTTAAGTGTACAGTTCTGTGACATTAAATATATTCACCTTGTTGTGCAGCCTTCACCACCATTCATCTCCAAAACTCTGTTCATCTTGCAAAACTGAAACTCTGTGCCCATGAAACAGTAACTCCTCATTCTCCCCTCCTCCCTCTCCTTGGCAATCACCATTCTTTTGTCTGTCTCTATGAATTTGACTACTCTAGGTACCTTACATAAGTAGAATCATACAGTATTTGTCTTTTTGTGACTGGCTTATTTCACTTAGCATAATGTTCTCAAGGTTCATCTATGTTGTAGCATGAATCAGAATTCCCTTCCTTTTTGAGGCTGAATACTATTTCATTGTGTGTATGTATCACATTTTGTTTATCCATTCATCCAACGATGAACACTTAAGTTGTTTCACCTTTTGGCTATTGTAAACAATGCTGCTAGGTATACAAATATCTCTGAGACACTTGTTTCAATTCTTCTGGGTACATACCCAGAAATGGAATTATTGGAGAAACGCAACCACACATACTCACATGCACACACACACATACTTCAAAAGGTTTGTGGAAAAATAGAATTAAAAGATAATATGAATATTTCTTTGAATTTTTTGAAGACCCTTTATGGAGTGTGTGTGTGTGTGTGTGTGTGTGTGTACTTAAATGCATGCACGCACGTACACAAACCTTCAAAGTTCTAATTCAGTCTTGCAGTGGAGATCTAATTATACCCATGTTATAGCTGAGGCACCTGAGGCTGGAGGAGGCCATGCGTGTATTTCTTAGTGCTAGGCAGCTTGAGCTGCTTGGCACCATGTGGTAGGCATGGCCTCTCATGTGCTCATATGAGGACAATGGAATTTCCCCAGAGCTTGGGATCAATGTGAACAACTGCACACCACTCCCCACCACCCCTTCTTGCTGGCCACATAAGCCTGGACTCACCTCATTGTCTCGGTCTTTCTCCAGGAAGTGGCGAGCCACGTGGCTGGGTAAGATATTCCGGAGCATGTTCTCATTGTGTTCCCGCAGCTCCTTCATCTCATTGATCTCCTCTTTGGCCTGTACTCGCCAAAGGAAGTCCAGGCGAGCTGTGTACTCCAGCTGCAGTTCATGCAAGAGAAAGAGAAGAAACAGGTAAGCTTCCGGGGTATAGGCTTCAGGCACACACGTCTGGAAGGTGGGAGGGTATCTCTGGGCTCTTCACAGGCAAAATCATGCTCGATATGAACATTTTGGGAGGCATTTTGCCTGAGGCTAAGTGGTCAGAGGATGATTATATCTCACAGGGATGTGTATTTGCCCTTCCTAACATTATTGCATCTGTGATTTTAAACTCATGTGAGTGATTATCTGATAATGCCTGTGTCCTCTATCAGACTGTAGGTGTCTTATGGTCAGGGACCTTTCACCTGTTCAACATTATATTCTTACTGTTTTGGACTGGACATTTGTGTCCTCCTCCCCTGCCCAAGTTCATATGTTGAAGCTCTAACCCCCAGTGTGATGGTATTTGGCGATAGGACCGTTGTAAGATAATTCAGTTAGAGGAGGTCATGAGGGTGTGGCCTTCATGATGAAATTTCTGTCCTTATAAGAAGAGACATGAGAGAGTTTTCTCTCTTTCCATGTGCACATACTGAGAAAAGGCCATGTGAGGACATAACAAGAAGGTGGCCATCTGCAAGCCAGGAAGAGAGCCCTCCTCAGACACCCAACCCTGCAAGACCTTGATCTTGAACTTTCCAGCCTCCAGAACTGTGAGTAATAAATTTCTGTTGTTTTAGCCACCTAGTGGATGGTATTTTGTTACAGCAGCCCAAGCAGACTCATATACTTACCAGGTAGTAACATTCTGGCACAGGGCCTGTGCTCAATCAATATTTATTGGCTCAATGAATAAGTTACAATAATAAAACTAGCTAAAACTTAGGTGGTGCTTATTATGTGCCAGGCAATGTTTTAAGCAATATATCTATAATAATAATAATAATAATAATAATAATAATAATAATAATAATAATAATAATAATAATAATAATATCCTTTAATCTATACAACAACCCTAATAGGAAGGTGTTATTATTAATATTTATTTTACAGATGAGAAAATCAAAGCAAACATGGTTAAATAACTTAACCAAGATCATGCACATGTTAGTGGTGAAGCCAGGATTTGAACATAATTTCAGAATTGGATTCCAGAGTCCGAGGTCTTAACCACTAGGCAATAGAGAAGAAATGAATAAACTAGTAATGGAAGGATCACGGATTTAGTTGTCAGACAGATAAGGCTTAGAGTTCTAGTTCACATTAAAGCACTGTAACCCTGGACTAGTGACTTCATCTTAGTTTTCTTACCTCTGAACTTGAGATGAGTGCCAGTTTCTCAGACTTGAAATAGGAATTATTTAGGATGCTATAGATAAAGCACATGGCACGTAGTAGGCACTCAGGTACACATTAGTTCCTTCTTGTCCTATCTTCTCTTTGCATTGGAAAGTGGACAGCTTCCTTCCCAAGAATGCTCACAAGCTATTTTTACTGCAGCTTTGGGGATGTCATTATTTCAAAGTCTTTCATTTCTACTGTTGAAATGAAAAATGTGATGCCCTAGAAACACATGGTTAGCTTCCCTGAATTCAAGCATTTAAAATACTCAGCTAGTTTCTTTTCTTTGCCTTATTTTAAAGTCTCAGTGGATAGCAAAAATATGAACAGACATAAGCATAAGGTTATTCATTTGGCAGATTTTTTAATAGCAAAATTTGGAAAGAACAGAAATGTTCATTTTGTTGGCTGAATAAACTATAGTGTACACATGGAATATGACATGATGCAGCTCTGAAAAGAAATGAATCTCTCTTTATACTTTGATGGAATAGTCTCCAGAAGGGGAGAAAATTGTGTATAGCATGCTACCGCTTATCTAAAAAAGGGAGATGTCCTCTCTCTTTCCCTCTTTTTACAAACACACACATACATTTCTTAGTTTATTTATTAAAAATTGATATAAATTGGTATAAACCAGTAAAAATTATTATTTATGAGTGGAGGAAGGGAGGGAATAGGGAATATGTGGAAGAATAGGGATAGAATTTAAACTTCTTCAATTGTGTCTTGCTTACAGTAAACTTGACTTTAGAATCATGAAAATATCTTACTAATTATAAAACTAAATGTATTTAAAAAAAACCTCTGAATGGAAATCACCATGTTGAAGAGATACCTGCACCCCCATCTTCAACGCAGCTGTATTTACAATAGCCAAGATATGGATCCGACCTAAATGTCCATCAATGGATGATTGGATAAGGAAACTGTGATATATATACACCATGGAATACTACTCTGTCATAAAAAAGAATGAAATACTATTATTTGCAACAACATGGATGAACCTGGAGAAACTTATGTTGAGTGAAATAAGCAAAGCACAGAGGGACGAATACCACATGTACTCACTCATATATGGGAGCTAAGAGAGAAAGAAGGAAGGAAAGAAAGACCACAGTGGTGTCGTGGTCTGACAGAGGGAGGGAGGGAGGGAGCACTCCTGGGGCTTCAGGGTAGAGTGGGGGGGAGAGGGTGAGGGTGAGGGGGTGATGGTTGGGTGGGGACAGGGGATGCAAGGGTAATTTCTGGTGGTAGGTGTGCCCCCAGTGTGAATTTGGCCCTCACATCATGGGCAGAAGGAGTGACAGTTAGCTTTGTATCTCATGAATATTCTTAATAAAAAAAAACTGTAAAAACAAGCAAACAAATGAACCTACATGTCTAACCACACAGAGAGGAACTACACCAAATGTCTTTTTACACAGTAATTTGATTGCATTCCTAGAGGGAAATACCCTAGGAATAAAAAGAGCTGAAAGAGAACATTAAACTGTAAAAACAAGCAAACAAATGAACCTACATGTCTAACCACACAGAGAGGAACTACACCAAATGTCTTTTTACACAGTTATTTGATTGCATTCCTAGAGGGAAATACCCTAGGAATAAAAAGAGCTGAAAGAGAACATTAAAGCCACTTACAATAATCATATTGTAGGTGATAATATTTGTATTATTATTCTTAGACTATTATATGTGAATTATACAATAAAGCAAATGAATAATTGTGTTGGTATAATCGAACACTGGAATTTTGGGGAAGAAAAAAGGTGATGCAGAGATAAGATTGATAAGCTTAAGTAAAAAGCCTATAGTTCTTTGTGTGAAATGGGAGTACCACTGTGAAGTCACTATGTACATATATTTCTAGTTCTGCCCACTGAAATCAAGACTTAGAAACAATGAAAACCTATTAGCAATGAGCACTCCCAGTGTCCAGAGAGTGGCTTATAACCATCAATTCATACAAAAATGACTCCCACTCCTTCCAGAAATAGATAATGTTTAGGGCAGAAAATGTACAAGCCTGCAACATTTTTTTAATACGAGAAACAAGGGGAGTATCAGACTGCTGGGGTTATGTCAAAAGGAAGCAAAAGACAACCAAAATAGGCTCTCACTTGTCAAAGATGTGACAAGTTGAGCTTTAATAAGAATAATAATTACAATGTACTTAAACACAGGAAATATGCTAAATGCATAAATTGACACTTAAACAACCTCATGCATCACCTCTGAATGATGCTAGGGGTCAAACTTATTGGGAAATTTATAGAGAACTTTTAGAAAAAAAAAATTAGCATTCATCTTTGCTTTATACGTTGTACTTCCAGGTAACAAATAGTTGGTGAGGACAATCATTTATTCCAGCAAGTAAATTGTGGAGTATTGACAGGATTAGAATATCAGTATAAAATAAATGAGTATAGGCTATTATTATCAACAGCTACTAACATCACAAAAAGAGAGACAAGGAGACATTATGTGCCTCTTAATTGTAATTCACCAAAAAGACCAGTTAAATATTTTTCATCCCCAAAATTGAACCTGAATCTTACCAACCTTCTAGACATAACTAAGAATACAGAAAAAACAAAGCATAGAGGAATGTGTTAAATAAGCTTAGATGTTGCAATGAACAAACTCTAGGCTAGGAAACATTATAAAGGTCAAATCGCTCTCACAAAATATTGGAAGGAAAAAAAAGACGGAGGATGAACCTGTGGATTTATTTATTTATTTAGTAAAACTATAGCACATAAAGCTTTTTTTATTTTGGCTTGTGCCTATATCACCTAAAATAACATCTATTGAATGATTATTTAAATTATTCTATTTTTTATTTTTATTTTTATTTATCAATATACAATGTAGTTGATTTTCATGTCCCTTTACCAATTCCTCTTTCTGTCCTCCATCTCCCCGCCTCATCAACATCGAATCTCGAACCTATAGATTTGAAAAAGACTTAGGAAACACATAAACCAATAGCAATCTGTAGATTTTATTTGGATTCTGATTCGAACAAACACACAAAAAATACATTTATAAGCTAATTAAGAAACGGAAACACTGCCCAGAGGGTTGACAATATTAATAAATTACTGTTTTCGTTTAAAAGATGTATTTATAGTATTGTGATTAGGTTAAAAACCCTCCATCTTTTAGATACATACTGAAGTATGTACAGATAAAATGATAGGATGTCTGGAATTTGCTTCACAATAATTTGGGGGACAGGACAATGTGCAAAATTGGAGATATAGATGAAACAACATTGGGCATTAGTTGATAATTGTTGAAGCTGTGAGTTTATTATACTTTTTTATCTACTTTTGTACAGGTTTGCAATTTCTCACAAAAAAAGATTTAAAAGAATTGTGAGTGGATACAGCAGGTTGTATAAAAGAATACTAGTCCTGAATATTTTACCAAGTTGTTGTGTGGCCTTGGGAAAGTCATTCAGCTTCCTGTATTTCAGTTCCCATTCTAAAAACTAAGGTTAATTGCCCCCATCATATATAATTCAAAAGACACGGATTATTATAGGAATCAAGTGACATGTTGTATTCAAAACCATTCTGAAATGTCTAAAATGTAGATTTATAAGGTATTCCTATAATTTAAGGCATTTGTGGATGAAGTCAGATCAAAGCTGTGCTCTGATATTTTCTCCCTCCAGATTCAAGAGCATCAAGGTTTGATTTGTCAAGTTGCAGGACAGTATTTTCTTATTTACAAGTATTTCCAAATTAAATGGTCCCTCCCCCCCTTAAAATTCATGCTTGGTTGAAGCATGCCATAATTTATTATTTCTCTGATTAAAGTGCACTCATCTAATTGAATTCAACTCAGAAACATGAGTAGGGAAATCTGGAGAGCTGGAGTTGACTTAAGTAAGAATTTTCCAGGTACAAGACAAGAACGCAATTTGCTTTTTGACCTGGTGACTACAGGTAACTGCATCTAAGGCATGTCCATTAAGAGATGATCTATCCAAGTGCAGCACAGTCTTTGGCAAGGCAAGTATCATGGAGGCAGGTACCACATATCACTAATCCTCCACAGAAGGTAGCTTTCCTCTTTAATTTACTAAAGATCTACTGTACCTACGGTATGCCTTTGATTCACTCATGGCTGAGTGGTTGCAAGAGGGCACCGAATAGAGCGATCATTTCAATACAGTGTGGTACAGACATGGTGAGAAAAGCAAAGTATACAGAAGATATGGACACGGAACTTTTAAAAGTAAAAATTCTTCAGCATTGGCTCAAGAACTATCAGCTGAATTGGAAGTGCACTCTGTTTCCTGATTTTTACCAAAGCATTGAGGAACTGGCTATATGAAAAGACTGCTAAGAGAACTGAAATACACTGTTCCTATATTTTGTGCCAGGCGCTTCAAGTAATGATAACCAATATGTACTGAGCTCTTGCCTTGGGCCAGGCACCGTTCTAAGTATTTCACATGTATTCAAGTTCGTTTAATCACACAACAACTCAACAAGGTACTTTTTATTATGTCTACTTTGAAGTTGAGGGAATGGAGGCACATAGGTGAAGTCAGTTTCCTACGGTCTCACAAATGGAGGCTGGCTTTGAACCCAGGGCATTTTGACTCCAAGCCATGACTCTTAACCCCTGCAGTATACATACGTTACCGCATTCAGGTGTTCTCCAATTCTCAACAGTTAACCATTATCCTTTTCACTTTACAGGTAAAGAAATGACAACTAGGTCTCACAAATAGAGGCTGGCTTTGAACCCAGAGCATTTTGACTCCAAGCCATGACTCTTAACCCCTGCAGTATACATACGTTACCGCATTCAGGTCTTCTCCAATTCTCAACAGTTAACCATTATCCTTTTCACTTTACAGGTAAAGAAATGACAACTCAGAGAGGCTGTCTCTAGAGGTCACCAATTCTCCAAGTGGCATTGCTGGCACTAAAGCAAGAACATTTGGTTCAAAGGCTTGGGGCCTTCCTTCTGAGCCACACAATTCCTGGCATCTGTCTTTATTAGGTGACTGGAGAAATGGCCTGATTAATCTTTGTCACCTGTGCAGGTGTGGCTTCCTCTGCTATAAATAGAAATGCCGAGGCAAAGACCACACCTCCAGGGCTGCAAGTAAAGCAGGCACAAGGTGGGAGGCCACTGACTGTTTGCTCTCCCCGTGCAATGTGCACCTGCTTTGGAGGAGGCACAGTGTTTGGCATATTGCTTCCACATATGTGCAAAATGAAATTTCCCAATTATTGGGTTACATAAGTGCCTCTGTCACTGGAGATGTATAATTACACATGTTCCCACTGGATGCTACTGTGTGCCAGGCATCAATGGGCATTTTTCAGCCTTTTTTTCCTTTTTCTTTAAAAAGAGGCCACTGAGTTGGAAATTGGTGGAAGCAGGTAGCAAGCCCAGGAGTAAGCAGGCTCGATCTGAGATGAAAAGGATCCTGAAGGATGCTATCAGTGCAAGGCATCTGAAGTAATGCAGTCCTGCAGAAAGCCCCTCTATCATAGGGAGGCAGTGGCACATGGAGGCAACAGAATGGAACTAGGAGTTGGGGCATCTGGATTTCTCTTTCAGTCTGGCATTTCCTGCTGGCCTTGTGACGTCAGGGGACCCGAGTCTCTCTGCTCCTGTCTTGGGATCAGATGGATAATGATACCTGCCCTCTTTGTCATAGGCTTATTTTCAAAGTAAAATATTAATAGCTAACAATTTTTGAGCACTTATTATATGAGGATACTTCAAAAAGTTTGTGGAAAAGATAAGAACCTTTCCATGATGTTTTTGAAGTACCCTCATATGTGCAAGCCACTGGGATAAGTATATTACAATTATATTGTCATAGAATACTATAACAACTCTATGAAGTTCGAACCTGTTGTTTTCATACCCATTTTATAGGTGAGGAAACTGAGACTCAGAAAGTCAAGTAAATCGCTGAAGGTCACCTATCTACCAAATGGCAGAATTGGGGTTTCAATACTATCTGCCCAATTCCAAAGCCTATACCTACATGTAACTGCTATGGTTATGGGATCTGATTATGTAATTTCCAAGCCCTTTGAAAGTTAGAAATAAAAGGGAAAAATATCAAATGTCACTTAAGCCCAGTAGCTCAGACCCTCACTAACTCTTACATACTCTTTCTTTACACATAATTGTAACACAATTAGGTTATCTGCTTTCCCAGGGCAAATGGAGAATAGGAAAAATTAAGTCAGAGTGTTAGAAGGGTCCCACTTGAGGAGGGGGTCACTGACTGAGCACAAAGTAATTCCTTAAAGTGACAGAGGAAACAGAAACATCCTTCTTATTATGGAATGAGGACCCTCACACTGAACTTGTGCTCTCATCTATTTCTGGGGATTTCTGACTTGTGAGTTTAAAACCTATAACAGAGTGAGCATGTGTTTTACTTTAGGATTGCCTTGTCTGATTCTGTCTTCACAGCCCTCAAATGGATTGTCATTTGCATATCAGACTAAGGCATTCTCCCCTATAAATGGAAGCCATCAAGATGTGGAAGACAGAACCCCAGTCTTCACAGATAGCCAGAAAGACCTAAATACAGGAATTCTGGAAATGGCTAGACTTCAACATTTATCATATTGTTTCATCATAAATTCAGCTAAAATATAAAAGCAGGCCAAAGTCATACTGCAGGACTGAATGTCCTGGGTCACTGTGTGGGTGTGCAGACAATGTTTTTGTTCTGCTCCAGTCTAGGGAAGTAGAAAAGGTGGGCTTTGAGGACAGATCTGGGTTTGAATTCTAGTTTTCCCACTTATTAGCTGAGTAGCCTTACCTTCATCACCTGTAAGACAGGAATGATGATAACTCCCATTGCAGGTTGTGGATTGCATTAAATGAAATAATAGAGGGAAAGTGCTAGGCACACAGTAGAACCTCAATAAATATTAACTCTTTCCCCATTTCCTTCACTTGCTAAATTTTTATATTACCTATTTTTTTCTTAAGTACATTTTACCATCCCCCTTTATTACAAATAACTATATGTGTAACTCTAGGTTCTTGGGGTTTTTGGCTGTTTCAGGAGTTTGTTGACTTCCTGTTTCCATGGTGATTTCCCAGTGAGATGTTTCTATTTCTGCTCTCTCAGAGAGTCTTCTTGTTTTGCTTTCCTCTTTTTCTGGTTATTCTTTTTGAAATGCACACAGACCAAAGAAAGATGGACTGGGGTCCTGGGCAGAGGAGTGAGGCTATCAGGACCTGGTTTCTTTCAGGGAGTGAAAATCTCCCCAGATGATGAATGCTCATGAGTTGGGGTCCACCTGAAGAAGTCCTACTGGCCTTTGAGAGGCAAAGGGGAAGGCTTCTTGAGTGAAGGCTGCATGATGCTCCCATACAGAATAATTTCCTTTCCTGAAGTCCCAGGACAAGTCTCTTCTTTCTGGTGCATTATTTGGGGTCTGCTCTCCTCTGGGAGACTGAACCAGGGATGGGGTTTTGTACAATTCTGCCCACAGTGCCCATTCCAGATCCTGGTAAAGAGTAGGGGCTCAGAGAACATGGAACCAATATAGTAGGCACTTTATCTAATCAGGACAAATCAGTAATGAAGTTCTTCCTGCACACATGCAAGGCAGCACACAAAATGCAGTGCACAATTATTTCAAACGATTTCCCACACAGCCCGATTTCAGGTATTGCTATTTTATTTTGGAGTTGAGGAAGCTGAGGCTCAGGAAGATATGTTACTTGCCCACGGCCATGCACTGCTGAGTGAAAGAGCTGGGATTAGAACCCCGGCTCAGCTGATCCTCAAACCTGAATGTTTACCTAATACAGCACATGACTTCTCTAGTAATAATCTTATCCAGGCAACAGAGTTAGGACCCCAGTTTGCCTCAGGCAGAAATCAAAAGCTCTTTTATTAGGACAATGGTCTTTCTGAAAGAGATGTACCTAAAGGACATTAACACTGTGTTGCTTACCAATCATCTTCTCCAGCTTTGCTTTTCACTAGGGGGTCAATTGACTAAGAATCACACCTTGTTGCAAGCAGCTAATAGCTATTTGCTGCAAAGAACAGCAGGAGACTTTCAGGCCAGTTTCATGGCAACAGGAAATGTCAGGTGATGGAGGACAGTGGGAGTAAATTGTGAGTTCACCTGCTGTCCATGGTAGAACACAGCAAGCAGGAACATGGCCATCAGCAGCAGAGACGCCTCCTTAGTCCCCAGGAAATCTCTGTTGGAAGAAGAAAGGTAAAAGGTGGCATAGTTACACATAACCCTGGGGGACACCCATTAGAAAATTGAAGTTCAGAAAGGAGTGGTACATAAAGAAACAAATGTTTTCTGAGCATCTACTATGTGATAAGAGCTGCTCTGAGGCTCTGCACATTGGCTGATTCCGAAATCAGTTGACCAAGGGTATGAATCACCCAGGACATCCCTGATGAAAGAGATTCTAGAGTCTAGATGGTGCACTCACGTTAATAAGAATGTCTTCTATTTGCAGAGCATTTTTTCTAGATTTCAAAGAGCTTTTATACTTCTCATCACAATAATCTGTGTGAAGGCAAGTCTCTTTCCCTCCACCCTTTTTAAAGGTATTATCCTATTTAAGAGACTGGTATGCAGCACTTGCTATGTGGCAGTCTTTATTCTAAGTGCACTCATGCATAGATTCTTATATCAATTCTATGAGTTGAACATTGTTTTAATTCTTATTTCAATTATTTTAACCCTTATACCAATTCTATGAGTTGGGGATGGTTGTCACCCCATTTTAATTCTTAAATCTTTTAAAAAAGACTTTGCTCCCTTTGTGCCCTCTCTTCCTGACGTGAAACTCCAGCACTCAATTCCCAATCCTTGTGCGGACACAAGCTAGGGTGTTGCTGACCAGGGTTGTCCTGGGCTCTCTAGAAGAGCAAGCTGAAAGGCAGCTGAAGATGGTCAGTGATAAGGATATTTTTAAATACTGACATTACTTTCAGCCATCAAAGCAATTCAGAAGGTCAGGGAATCCCTTCCTTGATTCTCAATGCTTTCTCTCTTTCATTTTGGTCCAGCATGAAGCCTTTCTCAGGACAAGCTTGGCCAGGGGAAAGGGTTTGGAGGAAGCAATGCTGGGACATTGAATGTGGACATGGGTGACATGTGGAAATAAACTGTTCCCGTGAACAGACTTTCACTGGCTAAAGATGAAAACCCCAAATAAAAATGCTCAAATACAAATCACCTCTGTGGATGCTGTGACTTGCCTTACATCACCCAGTACTCTAGTTCCCCAGGTTTCCCCATAGCAGGCAATGCTCCCTCATTCATTCACCCTGTGCCTGAACCAAAAGAAAAACTACAAGTCAGTCTTCCCCACTCACCACCCCCATCCGACCCATAGCCAAATCATGTCCCCTACACCGCTTAAATATGTTGACTGTCCATCCACTTCTCTCCATGTCCACCTCACCACTTGAGTGCAGCCACCATGCACTCCTACAGACTCATGACATTACCCTCTACAGTCTACCTTCTACATAGTTGCCAGAATATTTTTCATCACTAAAACCAGATCATATCACTCCCTTGTTTAATCCTCTCCCAACCACAAGCACACATATACACAGAACTCACTTAGAAGTAACTCGGATGTGCCTAAGGACACAATAAGGCTATAGTAGATGAGATGCGGTGACCAGAGGAGGAGGTGAGTGAGCATCAGCATGGCTGCTCCAAGGCGATCTCAAGCTTTCCCTTCTTGGTTCTTGCTGGAGACCAGCAGGAGGAGCACAGGGCTCAGGGAAATGGAGGCAGGAAGCCAGTTGCCAAGACCAGCTTCTCGTCTACCTTTACGCTAGAAGACCCTGCTAGCTTATACTGGCCAGGCCCAGTCCAGCTCCAGGAAAGGACAGGGGTGTAGAAATGGAAATGTACATTCTCTTATGGAGATATTGTGCATACGGGGATGAAGAGGACCAAAGAACTCTGTGGGCTGAAACAAAATTCGAATCTGTAAATTCCCAGTTTCATTTGCTTTTCCTTGGAGATAAGATGCTAATAATAGGTAGTATTCATTATTACATTTCTTTTCTTAGTCCCAGAGAAGCACATAATTATTGACCATCTACTGCATGCTAGGCATACACTGAGATACAGAGATAAAGAAAGCACATTGTCTTTGGCCTCGAAGTAGTCCTGTAAGAGAATGAATCAATTATACGGATAATTTCATAATATGATACACTTTACGGAAATGATACATCCTTGTTGCCATGGGAATATATGGGAAGAGAAAGAAACGCAGGCTGGGAGTTCAGGGAAGACTTCAGAGCAGAATCTTAAAGGATAATAAGACTTCGGGAGGAAAAGATGGGATGGGTTCTGTAGGTATGAGACCTCTGTGATGTATTTTGTCTAGCTAGCCGGTTTGTAGTCTCCAGTGTAGAGATAACAAGTAAATATCATGTATCATGTTTGTGACCACATGCAGACAGTAGGAGAAAGTGAACAGTGTTGGACTGTGAGTTACACATGTTCATCTCTGCATATTAGGAATGAGGATTCATTCATTCGTTCATTTGTTCATTCATTTATTCACAGTCATCATCATGCTTGTTCGGGGGGAGGGGGAGAATAAGCAGATTCCAGTATCACCCTTTCTTTCCTTCATGTCACTTAATTCTCTAATCCTTGAAGTCTGTAGACCTCTGAAAAAGTGATCGAAGACATGAGCTTTGGACTCATGCAGATCCAGGTTCCAATCTCAGCTCTGGTACTAAGTTGTTGGACCTTGGAGAAGTCATTTAATCTCTCTGGGCCTCAGTTTATTCGCCTGCGAATGACTCTGAATTTGTCTCCATAATTGTGAGGATTAAATGAGCAAATTGTGGTAACATACTTGGCACTGTGCCTCACCGATGTCTCCTTCTTGCCACCAGTAAAGCACCCAGGACACAATCATACTTATGGTGGCTGTTCACATTGCTTAGTTTGAATGGGAGATATCCTGTTTGGCTCCTCCTTGTGAATCCATCCCAAACTCCTGCTCTGGCTGGCACTTCTGATACCCTTTTCTTTGAGGTGGAGAAGACTTTTTTAAGCCTAGCAATTTATCATTTGAAACACATTTTCAAGATAAAACATAAATATCTCTTGAATCATTTTGAAAGCAGCCATTGACCAAAAATAGAAAGATAACTAGACCAAACTCAGAATAAACAGTAAAAGGAAATTATGAACCATCTTTGAGTCTTTAGCTGCTTTTCAAATGAAAAAAAAAAAAAAAAAAAAAACTGATGAGAGACTGCACAATATGCATAGTAAGTCAGCCAGACTGAGGAACATCCAAAAAGAATTATAATTTGAATTTGGAAGGGTTTTTTTTTTTGGTAGCTTCTATGATTCTTTGAAGCACTTTTGAAGAGACCCAAATGGCTGAGATTTGTACCATATTATAATACTTTGCTTGATATTGGGTGTCAGAAACTTAAAACCAAGAGCATTTTTCATTTGTATTAACGAAATTACCGAACTCATACTACCATCTCCCTATCTAGTAAAGAAAGACACTATTAAGTGAAAACACATGTAGGGTGATGTAATTCTCAGGGCTATAAAATCTGTAAAGATCATATTATATGATGTGTCATAAAAATTAATATTTAATTAGAGTGTTACTCATTACAGAAGTGTTTATGCTAATTGTAGTAAATTTGGAAACTAATAAAAATTCACAAATATAAGGAAATAAAAATTGTCCTTAAGCCTACCACCCAGAGAAAACAATGGTTAATATTTTGGAGTCAACTAAATGTCATTTCTTTTTTCCCATGCAAAAATATATTTACAAGTTTGGAATTGTACGGTTCATACAGTTTTATAGACTACTTTTACACTTAGCATAGACTATGAGAATAATTCCATGTAATTAAATACTTTACAACGCACATTTTGTAGATTCATTCTATTCCATATTACACATACCATATGTAAGACAGCATCCTTGCAAGCCTTTTATTGTACGGTTCATACAGTTTTATAGACTACTTTTACACTTAGCATAGACTATGAGAATAATTCCATGTAATTAAATACTTTACAATGCACATTTTTTAGATTCATTCTATTCCATATTACACATACCATATGTAAGACAGCATCCTTGCAAGCCTTTTATTTTACAGGTAGGATACTGAAGCCCAGAGAGGAGAAGTTACTTGCCTAAGATCACAGTCATTGTGTCAGAGAAAAGGATAAGAATTCACACTTCAGGCCCCAAATTCAGAGCTTTCATTGTTGTGCATTCAACCCCAAATTTTTAGTTATTAGTTCTCATTTGCTCCTATGAAAGCCATGATAAACCATACAGGTTGAATTTATATTTCATTCTGTTGCCATACTAATGACTGCATTTGTTAACCACTTTACAAATACTGTCTGCTATAATTGTAACATCAACAATAGTATACTATTGTCCCTATTCTAGAAAAGAAGAAACTGAGATTCAGATGTTAAGTAATTTACTCCAGTTCACAGAGCTACTGATGGGTGAAGACTAGTTATCAATCCAGATCTCAGTGATGTTTTCAATATTCACGATTCCCTCCTATATGTACCTACTTAAAATTGTTTGCCCCTAAGTTCCTAAAGGATGGAAATAATGTTTTATTCATCTGTGAATCTGCAGGGCCTGGCCAAAGCCCAGTGAATGGTGTAATGTGTATTGAGTGGATAGATGGATGTATAGTTAAAGGTTATATGATGTCGAATAAATGCTGTTTGGCTTTTTCCCTACACATGCACTATTTTCCCTGGCTGTTCACTTCTCATATCTACCAGTACCTCTCATGTGAAGGAATGCAGTAGCCAGGTATGGTTCCATAATTTGTGGGGCCCAGTGGAAAATGAAAATGTAGGGTGCTCCATGAAAAATATTATTAAGAATTTCAAACAAGTGAAAGGAGAGCATTAAAACAAGCCTGGGACCTTTCTGGGTGCAAGACCCTGTGTGGATGCAGAGGTCACATGCACATGACACCAGACATTGCAGTTGACTCCCAACCGGTCTTTCTGCATCCATTCTTGCCCCCTTCCAATCCTTTATTCATAGCAGATAGTGTTCTTTTAAAATAGCCAAACTTCCCTTTAGATGAAACCCTTCTGTGCATCCCAAAGCCTTGCTGATTTTTAATGTGGCCTGCAAAGCTCCCATAGCTGGCCTATGCCTCTCTCTCTCACCTGTACTTCTTTTGCACTACTCACAGCAACTGGCCACATGCTGTATTTGTCCACAGGTGATAGTTTGCTGACCCCTACACTAGACCATCCCAAATAGCTTTCTCCCTGGTGATGAGAGGAGGCAAACCAGTGCAGAATGGGAAGGGTCCAGACCATGACGGCTGAGCAGGTTCCTAAGGCTGTAGGAAGGGCTGTTGTGCTGAACAACACTAAACTGGTACAGGAGCCTGTTTTCATGGTTAAATAGCAAGATCTGGATAAGTGATCCTAATTTTACCTCTATGCCACTCAATTCAGAAATGAACCATATGTCTTGAGAGGCTGGTGATGGATGGAAAGTTTGCTCAAACTTGAGTGGATTATGCAGTATGTTTTGTGATCATATTTTGCATTGTGTAACAGATTGATGAGGTGCACATGGCCCAGGGAAAGAGGACTTCATCATAGCTTTGGGCAAGCTCCTGCTTTAAGGCTGTGCCTGGAGAGGATAAGTTATGCTTCTAGAAAGTCTGATGTGATCTTCAAACAGACATTATTTTTTGCAACAGTATGGCCACCAATGAAGCATTTGAGGATGGAAAGCTTGAAGCATCCTTGGAGAATGTGGCCTCATTTTTACTCTTTAGTTGAGCAGACCTTGATTGATTTATTCTGATGAGGTCTGTGCCTTCTTTTTCTGCTTTGGGTGTCATCAAGACCTGCATTCCAGAACTGGCTTTGTCACCTACTTGCACTCAATAATCTCTCTATCTTTAAAAAGAGCGAGAGGACACCACATCAGAAGATTATCATGATGTTTAAATGAGATTATGAATGTGAAAGGGATATGTGAGCTACTAAGCATTGTATATATTGAGAGAAAACTGTTATGAAGCTAGCACTGATCTTGGAAATTCCAGTTATTTATTAGGACTGAAAGGACCAATGGATCTTTCCAATGGAATAAACAAATGGGATCAAAGTGATCATGATTGGCTTCTAGATTCTGCCAGTATCAATTTTCTTTGGTTTCCTCCAAATGCTTTTAGGTGTGTGGTTTTTCTTGACATTATCGATTACAACTCATCCTCGTTTGTGAGAGCCTCATCTGGTAGCACATTTTACATCTGAAATGTCTTCAATACCTAACATTATTGGTATATAGCCTTGCAAGGATGGCTTTTGTAACTGTGCCTTATATGTAGCCTGGAGACCTCTGAGGAGCCCCTTATTTATGCTGTTTAGCCTCCAGATGCCAGAAAGCAGAATGACGAGTGTCAGAAATTAAGGCATCTGGATGTGTGTGCCTAGGGTGCGCACATATAAACATGAGTAATGGTCCTTGCCCTCAAAAGCTTCTATTGTAATGAAAGAAAAAGATATGGAAATTGATGACTGCAATACAGAAAGACAAGTGCAATGAAAACGCACATATAAACATGAGTAATGGTCCTTGCCCTCAAAAGCTTCTATTCTAATGAAAGAAAAAGATATGGAAATTGATGACTGCAATACAGAAAGACAAGTGCAATGAAAAAAAAATTGTGTACACAGATTAGGAAATGAGAAATGACCAAAGAACTTTTCACTGAGGAGAGTGTCCTTTAGTTGGGTCTTGAGAATAATGGGTTGGAATTAGTCAGGGAGATGCACGTATCAGGCAGGGGGATGTATGTGCAGAAGCTTGTTTTAGGAAACAGCGTGTGATTTCCCATAGCTACAATACAGACTACAAAGGGTGACCTGCAGAGCTGAAGAAGTCAGTGTGGGCCAGATGAAGGAGAGCTCTGAAATCCTTAGTAAGCAAGCTGAATTTTAAGCTTCTTAGAGTTAATGGAGAGCCCCTAGAGAATTTTAAGATGGAGTATGAATTGACCAGATGGCTTTGGGAAGGGTGAATTGAGTGGATGCTCGGGGACCAGTTAGGGAACATCAGTCCAGGGAGGAAGATGAGGATCTTTCTAGAGCAACAGCATTTGTGGTTTGGAGGGATCATGTCTAATAACAAATGTTAGCATTAATCAACTGCTTATTCCAGGCTAGATCTTGTGCTGTTCCTAGGATTACATTTGATCCTTTTTATATTCCTACAAAGTAGCAACTATTATTATTCCCATTTTACTGGTGAGAAAAGCAGGGCTTAGAGAAGTTAAAT
>NW_007727154.1:87124-87727 GCF_000696425.1 Galeopterus variegatus | reverse complement strand
GTAGCAACTATTATTATTCCCATTTTACTGGTGAGAAAAGCAGGGCTTAGAGAAGTTAAATCATTTTAAATTAATTTGATCAAGATCACACAGCTGGTTGATGGCACAGCTGGGATTTGAATCCAGGTGGTTTAACTCCTAAACTTGTACTCACAAGCATTATGATATCGTGTCGTGCTTCCCTACAAAGGATGCTGAGGAACATGAATCCTAGATACTTGACACCCAGGAAGAACCAGCAGAAATGCTCCTGATCTAACATGAGAAACTAAAGTGTTGGATAATCCCAAATGCATGAGAAGCAGCCCATGACTGTCAACATGATACACAGTGACTGTTGACCTGCTGATCTATAACGCAGCAGAGATCAAAGGCTGAATAAGCTCTTTCATTTTTTATTAATTTAATTTTGTTGATAGCAAAGAGTGAGGCAACAGAAGACTAACCAACGATTGACCTTGAATCATGAAAAAGCTGAAAAAAGTGCCTGATCAGAGTAGCAATAAGTTTGGGATCATGTTTACTTTCACAACCCTACTTAACAACTTAAGTACAAATTATTTTTAAGAAGTCAAAACAGAATTCAGATCTAAACTTCTCTCC
>NW_007727154.1:84461-85669 GCF_000696425.1 Galeopterus variegatus | reverse complement strand
ATGGATAAAGAAACTATGGTATGTATAAACAATGGAATACTACTTAGCTTTAAAAAAGAAGTAAACCCTGCCATTTGCTACAACCTGGATGAACCTGGAGGATTCTCACTTGCTGTCCTTTTAAAGCCATCAGAATCACACCTAATACTCCATGAGCAGATCAATCCATTCAACAGGGCATAGTCCTCACAATCCAATCATCTCCTGAAAGACCCACCTTTCAATGACAATAATTGGATTTCCCACCCTCTTAACACTGTTACAATGGAGATCAAATTTCCGACACATGAACTTTGGAGGGGGTTGGGGGGAGGGGGACATATTTGACCCATAGCAACTTGTAAGCTAGAGAATGTCTGAATTGAAATATACGTTAACATTCAATCAGTCCCCAAGTTTCCACAGCTCTACTTTGATCACTTTCCCAATGGTTCCACTTCCCACCGAACATTGAGCACTTTTTAAACACACAACGGTGGGCACTTACTCTCCACTGTGGTTCAGGTTATCATAGCGTAGAAAGAGACCTGCGTAGACGGTCTCGGTCAGCAGGGCGTAGATGGCAATCATAATGAGCAGCACTGCCAGCTTCAGGACAGAGTTAAGTCGGAGGAAAACAGCACAGGTTACCATCGCCAGCACCCCGGTGAAGACGAAGTACTGGAAACAGAGAATGCAGGTGGTGAGATTCAACAGGAACGTGAGAGATTCCCTCTCCTAGGCATGGATGTTGGTAGGTCTTCTTATACAGATGTTTGCTGAGCATTTCCATTGGGAGGTCTCAGTGCCTCCTGAAACTCAACGGGTCCCAAATTAAACTCTTCATTTTCCTACCCCCAAACCTAGTCTATTTTTGTGATGGCATCACCATTCCCATCAGTCGCCAAGCCAGAAACCCTGGTCTCATCTTTGTCGCCTTTCTCTTCCCCACCCTAAGTCTGTAGATTCCACTTCCTTCATAGAGCTCACACCCAGCCAGCTTTCTGCTTCCACCTGCCTAGGGTCTTAGTTCTCACTGACACCTCTGAGAAAGTTTTCTGGAAGCTCTGCCTGCTGTTAGGTCCCAATCTCCACCTGGCACACACTATCATTCTCTATCCGGTATTTCTAAGATGCAGATCCGATATGTCACTCCTTAGCTTGAAGTCCTTCCACTGTTCAAGTGATGTTCTCCCTTCAGACTAGCAGAACTCGCAAGGCCATCATAT
>NW_007727154.1:78920-83098 GCF_000696425.1 Galeopterus variegatus | reverse complement strand
TTTTTTCTTGTAATATTTAGAATAATTGGCCAATATAGGAATCATAATTTCCATTTTATAGGTTAAGAAACTGAGGCTTGTAGAACTTAAAGTAAATTGTTCAAGATTTCACAGCTAGACAGTAGCATCTAGGTCAGCTGGATACAATCAGTTTGTGTAAATGTGATTCTACTGGGAATACTGGGCTTGATAATTTCTAAAATCCCTTCCAGTCTTGTTATAGGAGGCTGTTTGTGACAACTGCTTGTCTTCTCTCTCCTAAAACATGGAGAGAGAATTTCTGCTTGGGCAGGGGAAATGGGTAAGTTCTAGTGTTCCCTTGCACGACAAGGTGACTGTGGTTAAAAATAATACTTTATATATTTCAAAATAGCTAGAAGAGAAGATTTTGAATATTCTTACAACAAAGAAATAATATCTGAGGTGATGAACATGCTAATTACCCTAATTTGATTACTGCATATTGTATACATGTACTGAAACATCACACTGTGCACGCCATAAATTTGTGCAATTATTATGTGTCAACTAAAAATAAATACATAAATTAAAAAAAAGAACTTCCAAAAATCCCTGAGCAACTATGAAGACATATTTACTGACTTAAACCAAACTGACTCATTCACGTGTTCTTTTAACAAATATTGATATCAACAAATGTGGATAGCATCCTGGGTTCCCACTGTGGGCAAACGCCCTGTGCCTTTCTGGTGCACCGGGTGGACTCTGAAATGAATAAAGCAATGTCCGTGGCCTTAAGAAGCCCAGTGCCTGATGCATCCTTTACTTTTGTCTCTTCTTTTTCTAATAAATCCAATTATGTCTTTGTTGCAAATGGGACAATAAGCTTCCTTCAGCTGTCCTTTAAGATCTTCCCCTAGGCAAGATTTTTATGTAATTCATCTTGACGCCTCTGTGCAGGAAGCTGTGTGTAAAGTGATGAGGTGATAAGAAGTTCATTCTCCAGAGTTTATTTCCTCCATCCAGTGAAACTTCCATAACCCTGCATTTTAACAAATGCCAAAGCAAAGAGGACTAGATCTGAGGGGTCTTGTTTCATTGCTGCCTGCATCTCAGCAAAGCGTCGTGCATGGCTTTGTCAATGCAAATTAGAAATGATGTATTAGATCAAAAGCCATTGAAAGGACTGTGCCCTTTGAGCAAAAACTTATGGGGGCACAACAGTTAAATTTGAAAAATGTAATAAACACTTATTGAGTGCCTATTGCAATCAAGGCATGGTATTAGACACTGGGAATTCAAAAAGGAATAAGAGATGGTTCAGGCCCAAAAGACGTTGTGGTCTAAAATGTGAAGCAGCGTGAAAACACCAATAGTAACACACTGTGGAAAGTGCTTTGCCAGCAGCGTGACCACGCATAATGAGAGTACAGAGGCAGGGACGAGTGCATCCTGTGGGGAGGAGGCACCTCTGGAGCAGCTGTACAGGACAGGTGAATTTGAACTGGACCTTGAAGGATGGAGAGGATTTCACATGATAGAAAATGGAATGGGAAGAACATTCTGGGAAGACAGATAGCATGAATGCAAAGGTGTAAAGGAGCAAGGTTTCAGGAAAATTAATTCCATGGGTTGTATTAGAGAATCATGCAACTAATCTGAAGGAGAACTAGTAACACAGGCAGGCAGAGAACTTTCGAATGTGCTGCTCTCCTGCTTTCTCTACCAGGCTCCTGATGGTACAATAGGCAAATATAAATATACATTTGCTCGAGAGATTGCTGGATCCTCCTCTTTTTGTTGCCTCAACCATTTCTGTTAGTCGGCTCATGCTGTGTCTGGCCTCCATCTTCCATTCCATTGAAAGGAATCACCCCATTGCCTTGTATGGTTTAGATAACTTTCTACTTTAAAGTTTAAAGTTGAACCTTCTGGAGGTGCTACAAACCATTTGACATCGAAGAGAATGAGTTGTAATGGGCATGCTGCCAGTACGGATCTGGACATCGCATCTTGGGCACGAGCAGTGACAATTAGCTTTGTACCCCATGAATATTCATAACCAATTAAAATTGGTTTTTATCCCCCTGGACAACATCAGGAGCCTCTCCTCTGTCCCTTTATACCTTGAGTGGAGAGTGGGGTGTGGGACAAAGAAGTGGAGAACAAGAAGGTACAGCAGTATTATGGCTTTGTGAAAGCTTTGTGAAAACCTTATTCTTTCACTGGGTCTGGACCCAGAAATTGCATGTTTTCTATAACTTGGGAGGATACTAAACCCAATGCAATTACTAAGCTTCTGCCAAACAACAAATAGTTGTGTGTGTGTGTTTGTTTGTGTGTGTGTGTGTGTGTGTGTGTGTGTGCTGGTGTTTAATATTTTCCCAGGAATTTAGAAGGCTCATAGCTTGAAAAGTGTCCCTTGAATGAATCCTGGGTATAAGGAGTTCATAGGCGTAGTATGGCAGAGTCAGGGGACAAAACTACATTGCAAAGATTCACATGTCCTGCTGAGAAATCTCTATTTTATTCTATAGTCCACAAGGAGCTCAGAATGGATTTTAAGCTTCTAAAGAATCTATCTAATAAATTGTGGTAGGGAATAGTATAGGATGGATTGTAATTAATAGAGAAAAGCTGAAGATTTAAAGATAAGGTAGGAGGCCTGCCCAATAGACTTAGCTCCATACAAGAGGTTGGACAACACTGTATAGTATTATGTGGAGGTGAGGAAGAGACAGAAATCAGAGATGGTGCCAAGATTTTCACATTGGAATAATCTATTAACTAAGAAAAAAACTGCAGAAAAATGATGGGGGAAAGGCATCCAATTCGGTTTTAGGCTTCTCAAGCTTCCAGTGTGGCAGGGGTGCTTAGGTGAGAAATTCAGTGAGTAATTACTGATGTGAGGCTGAGGTTCAGAAGACAGATGGGGTCTGGAGATGCTCACTTAGATGATTCCTCCTGGAAGATGAACTTACAGGAGGGAAGGAGACCATTTGAGCAGAATATAAAAAGTAAAGACAAAAGATACAGAGACTAAAATTTAGAGACTACCATGTTTGAGGACCTGTGGATGCAGAGAAATAAGAATATTGATTAGGAACTGTTGGGGATGTGAATAGGAGAACTAGAAGACCATAGTGAAAAAATATAGCCCAAAGAATAAACAGTTCCACATACAAGGGTTTTCAGAGGTGCATTTAAATGGCAACATAGAGAGTGTTTTCAAAATAATTTGAAAAACGGCATACAATTGTATATACAAGAGTACTTCAAAAAGTTCCTGGAAAGATTCCTGTTACATTTTAAGACTGTTTTTCCATGAACTACTGGAAGTACCCTGGTACACTGTGATTAAAACAATGCAAAATATGTACATAGATATAACATGGCTTTTGAGTGAATTATTTCCTTTGGTAATGTCCTTTAATCTAATTTTAGCATGAAATATCAAGTGAGACAGTGAGCTGAAGGCACTGTTTTGGAGTGAGTCCTTGTACTCCTGAGAACTCTGTGTCCCATCTAGTAATGAAGTTCTATGTTTCTTTCTAGGCCTTTTAAGGATAAAAAATAAAAATGCCAAGATTTGCATGAGAAAGGAAAGGTACTGGGCAAATTTCCCAGACATCTCTGATAAAGGAAACAGACAAGCTGTGCATTCTAAGGGCATCATTTTTGCCTGGGGAAAGGCAAGAACAGACTCCATAATGAAACATTGGTTTTTGACCATTAAGATTGGATTCTGCAATGCACATCAGCACTTTGGTACCCAAGTTAGGAAAAAGAGGTCAAAGGCATTTCAGTAGATAGACAGGATGAAATGTGGATAAGGAGAAGATGGACAAAGACTAAAGATGGAGAGATGTGAGGCAGATCAGATCCTTATAATTAGATGGACTCCAGGTAAGATGGGGTGAACAGCTGGGGTTGGGAATTCCCATGCATCAGGGGTAGATTGGTGGAAAAGAAATGTAATAATTGTAACTAAACATTTATTGGGTATGTATTCTGTGCAAGGTGCTCTACAAATGACTTTATATGCTTACCTAATTCTTAAAATGACCCATGGATGGGTACTATTCTTATGTCCATTTTACAGAAGAAGGGAAGTATTCATAGCACTTTTCTGCTTTTAAACACTCAAGGTTTTCTCGTCTCAGATAATAAACTGGCTTGGGAAATGACAAATAAAGCAATTTTTTCTCAGTCTATAC
>NW_007727154.1:76476-78572 GCF_000696425.1 Galeopterus variegatus | reverse complement strand
AGGTCAAAGGCATTTCAGTAGATAGACAGGATGAAATGTGGATAAGGAGAAGATGGACAAAGACTAAAGATGGAGAGATGTGAGGCAGATCAGATCCTTATAATTAGATGGACTCCAGGTAAGATGGGGTGAACAGCTGGGGTTGGGAATTCCCATGCGTCAGGGGTAGATTGGTGGAAAAGAAATGTAATAATTGTAACTAAACATTTATTGGGTATGTATTCTGTGCAAGGTGCTCTACAAATGACTTTATATGCTTACCTAATTCTTAAAATGACCCATGGATGGGTACTATTCTTATGTCCATTTTACAGAAGAAGGGAAGTATTCATAGCACTTTTCTGCTTTTAAACACTCAAGGTTTTCTTGTCTCAGATAATAAACTGGCTTGGGAAATGACAAATAAAGCAATTTTTTCTCAGTCTATACTGAAAAGAATTGGAATCCCATGACACAGCAAGGTACTGAGGGGAGAAATATCTGATTCTGTTTACATGAAACAAACACTTTACAAACTAAAGTACACATCTGTCTTTCCACAATTATTTACTTAGGACCTGCTATGCACCAATAATTGTGTCAGGTTGGAAGGCATGCTAATAATATCAGGACATTGTCATGATGTACCATAAATTGCCTTGGCAATATGTGCACATTTTCTTCTTAGAAGAGGAGGAAGAAGAATTATTTTACCCAATGATGACCAAAGAAGGAATTGAGCATTGACCCACACAAGTGAAACAGACTGGACTCTCTGCACCCATTTGGTTGCTGCCCAAATCCCATGGCATTATGAATTCAGAGGACAAGAACAAAAGAAATCAGACAATTTTTGAAAGTCACTTGGATCAAAGAAATAATCCAAACTCATTGACTTACACAAAACCTGATTTATAGCGATTATAGCTCTTGGTGCAAGCAGCACAGTGAAGTGTATACAGGCAAAAGACAGAAACTACTCTGCTTCTCCCTGAGCCTCAGGCTGGATTCCACATATGGTCAAGGAAGGAGACTGTCATAAACCTGGGGTCCCCACAAGGTGCTGAGTGGAGATCACTGCTCTGACTCTCCAAGCTGTTTACTGGATTGTGAGGGTTGTGTTTCATAGAGGAAAGGGGCATTTTGTATGTTTGGTGCTCTGTGCTTTGGTTTATTTAAAATACTGGTTTCCATTCTTGTTTTTTTCTTTTTTTCTTTTTGAATTGGCTGTGATTCTTATCTTTGATTTTTAGTATGTGACAGTCTTTCTCTTTTTCTGCCTACTTTTATGATTTTGTCTTTATTACTGGTTTTGAACAATTTGATTTTGATGTGCCTGTGTGTGTGTTTGCTGTTTCTTGTGTTTGAGGTTTGTTGAGGTTTCTGGGCCTGTGGATTTATAGTTTTCATCGAATTTGGAAAAATTTTGGCTATTATTTCTTTAAATAGTTTTTCTGTCTCCCTCCATCTTATTTTTTTGGGGGGGACCCCAATTTTACATATATTATGCTGCTTGAAGTTGTCCCTGATGCTGTTCTTATTTTAATTAAAAAAAATATTTTTTGTATTTTATTTTGGATACTTTCTATTGCTATGTCATCAGTTTCACTATTTTCTTTCCTGCAATTTCTAATCTTTTTTATTATATTCCAGTAATTTTTCATCTTACACATTGTAATTTTTACTTTTAGATATTCAATTTGGACCTTTTATATATCTTTCATGTCTCTTAAGTTTTTGAATATCTGGAAAACAGTTATAATAAATGTTTTATGGTCTCTGTTTGCTAATTCTAACATATATGGTCAGTTTTGGTTTCATTTCCATTGGTTGATTTTTTTCCCCTTATCAGTCATATTTTTCTCTTTCTTTTGACGCCTGGTAGTCTTTGATTGGATGCTAGACATTGTAACTTTGCCTTGTTAAATCCTGGATATCTTTATATTTCTATAGATATTCTTAAAGTTTGTCCAGGGACACATATTAAATTACTTACAAACAGTTTGAAATGTTTGGGTCTAACTTTTAAGATTTTTTAAGGAAGAACTAGAGCAGCGTATAATTTATCAGCACCACACTCTCCCAAGTGAGCCACAGTTTTTTTTTTTTTTTTTTTC
>NW_007727154.1:74863-75695 GCF_000696425.1 Galeopterus variegatus | reverse complement strand
GCACTACAGCAGTGCGCCACCAGGCCGGCCCGAGCAGCGTATAATTTAAAAGTAATTATTTTACACTACAGAAGCAAGATCCTTCTGATTACCGATGCCCCATGAATTATGATGTTTTCCAGTCTGGCTGGTGGGAACCAACATGATTTCCAGCCCTGTGTCAGTTCCAGGCACTGATCTTTTCAGATGGTTCTTGTCTCAGCATCAGTTAGTTTCCTCACATGCATGCCCCGATTGAACCCTCTGCAGATCTCTGGGTTTCTCTCCGTATCCTATTCTCTTCTCTGAGATAGTGTGTTCTGCAGACTCTAGCCACTTGGGTCTCCCTGGGCTCTCAGCTCTGTATTTTCAAATCGGAGAGTCCACTGGGTTCCATCTAGGTGTCCCCTCCTTGTGTCATAGTCTGAAAACTCTCTTAAAGCAATAATAAAGCTCAGGCAATCATAAGGCTCACTTTATTTGCTTCCTGCCTTTCAGAAATCACTGTCCTTCATTGTCTAATGTCCGGCATCTTGAAACTATTGTTTTACATCGTTTGTCTGTTTTTTGTCATTTCAGGTGAAAAGATAAATCTTGTCGCTGTTACTTTATTGGAAGTATACCTTCTTTCTCTTTAAATATTATTAAATACAGACCGTGGGCCTTGTCCTAGGCCCTTCGGGTAATCTTGAATAACTTGCAATATTATCTTCTGTCCTTAAAGCAATTCATAAATCTGAGGGGGTGAAAAGAATGTCCAGCTAGACAATTCAACTATAGAAAGGATGGAGTGTGAGCTCAAAGATGATGCCAGAAGAGTGTGTGAGAAGGCAGGAAGGAGAGGCATCTGAAG
>NW_007727154.1:60167-74819 GCF_000696425.1 Galeopterus variegatus | reverse complement strand
GAAAGAAACAGGAGAAAGTGCCAGGACGCAGGATGCCAAGACACAGATAATGACATCTCTGGAAAAACTGGCTCTCAGGGACCTCTTTAAAACATAGCAAGCTCTGGCTGCTCTTATGAATACAGTTAACTGTTCAAATGTACCAGAGTGTGTAATAAAATGGCTTGATTTGAAAATGAAGGTCTTCCCATGGAGCCTCCTGAGAACCACACTCAGTGTATGAGATGATAACACTCAGGTTTGTGCACAGGATTTGCAGTCCTTTTACAAATCCTTGTCTTTTCCCTCCCTTAGACAACTTCTCACACAGACGGAATAAGGCTTTCTTCCCTCCCGTTTTCTGCATCTTCCTTCTTTTTCACTGACAAATTTTCTAGTTAGACCTAAATTATACTTTGCACCATGCATTATAACAGCTTCATGTTTATATCACATCATCCATTCTGATAACATGTTTTTGGACTAAGTATTGTTTCTCTGAGATGAGGTAAAAACGTCAGGCATACAGATGAGAAAGCCGAGGCTCAGAAAAGTGACGTGATTTGGTTGGGGATACACACTTGTGAGTGCTGTGGGGCTGGATTAAGCCTTTCAGAAGGTCTGAATGTTTAGTTCTTTCTAGTTTTGCAGACAAATGCCTAGATAGAGAAGCACAGCCGTATATAGGTAGCAAATGATGGGTCATACCCGGTGGTCCTAGTGGCTGGTGAATTTGGCCCACGGCCATAGTTTGCTGGCCCCTGAACAACATGACCCTTTGGTTGTGGAGGCTTATAGTAAAACTGCAATTCATATTCATTTTACCTCATTTTTTAAGGTTTCTGTTTTTGGAGTATGTTTCATAATGTATCTGTATGTTAGCACAGTGGTACAGGTATGTACAAGTATTTGTTTATCTATAAATATACATTGGCAGTGCATGCTCAAAACCTTTCTACTGGAAATAATAAATAAATCTTGGCTGACTTTAATGAGCAGGTACTTTGTGCGAGGTGTGACTCTAAATACTTTACATGGATTAATTCTCTTAATCCTCATAACATCCCAATGAGGAAGACACTATTTTTATTCTCATTTTAAAGGTAAAAAAACTGAGGCACAGAAATGAGGCTATGTGACCAAAAAGTTTACCCACCACTTTAATAAGACTGGCAAATCTGTGAGTGCTGTGGTCCTGAGTTAGGAAGTTCAGGTGTGGGGTCAAGGGAATACAGTTTTGATTTAGAGTGATATAGGCACCCAGATTAATAGTTTGTGAACATCTGCTTCATGTCAGACACCATGTTAGGAACTAAACATTTTCTAACTCATCTAGGCAGGCAGTGTTAGAGTATAGTTAACTCCACAATATATAATTAACTCCACAATAGCCATGTGAAGAAGGTATTATTTTTCCCATTTTACAGATGAGGAAACTGAGGTTCAAAGAGAGTACAAACTGATACAAGATTTCACTACTAGCAGGTGAGGGGCTTGGTTGGAAGTGAAATCTAGCTTTTGCTGAGCTCTGCAATGAAACATTTCTTGGCCTACATACTGTCCCCCAAAGTTGGGACACCAAAGTTGGGACACTTCTTGGCCTACTTACTGTCCCCCAAAGTTGGGACACTTGCCACTCTCTCCAAACCAAGAAGTTCTCAGGGAACTGATATCCCCCAGAGTATGCTAAATTGGGGCTTCACTGGTTCCTTGGTGGGAAGAAGTCCCAAGGCACATGGTCTGCTCCACACAGCCCCTAAACAGGACCTAGTCCCATCCTACCCTGCATGCCCTTGAGAAGAGTCTAGTTCCTCCTCTAGGGGCTGGGCCTGGACTCAGAAGTGAGGAGTCAAGAATAAAGCAGATGTGGTTCAGTCTTGACAGCTGAATGAAAAAGAGGAGAAAGGAAGGACAGAAAGAAGGAAGGATGGAAAAAAGAGGGAAAGAGAGGAACTCAGGCAGGAGCGGTTTTGAGGGGCACTGAGCATGTTACTTGCTGAGCCCTAGTTTCATGATCTAAAACAGGGAGATCACAGCAGCCCCTACTCCATACCTCTGGAGGGTTTAATGCTATTATGCCCATCAGTTAGGTGGAGGGAGGTGACGCTTGCTCCACTTTTCAGAATGTTTCTCAGACCAGTTCTCAGGCCTGGGAGAGACTACAGGAAGCCTGTTCTCCACCCACACGTCGGAGAGGGTCTCTGAGTGTGGCAGCCTCTTAGAGAACAAAAATCTACCCAGCGTCCTTAGGGTATGGGGTTGGCCGACGTCTGCTGGGTTGGCCCTGCTGTTCTCACTCCTGACCCCAAACTTCTACTTCAATATGTGAATATCTGGGCCATGGCAAACAGGCCCCTTAGGCTGACTTCCAGGCCCAGGGACAGACCAGTGGCTCTGTGACCAAGACAGGGTCAGATATACATTGTGACAGTGAGTGTCCTGCTGGGACTCCTGACCTTAAAGTTTCTCTGGGCACTCTCTGTACCACTTTGATTTAAGTTTAGTTGTCATTTTCTGCCTTTGTGATTCACTAGCTAACTTCCTTCCTTCCCTCCCTCCTTCCCTTTCTTCCTTTCTCCTCCTTATTTAGTGCAGCAAACACTGTTTGAGCAATAACTCTGCCTGATAATGGAGACTACAGCACATTCTGCAACAGGATTTTGCAGATGAGTTAGGCGAAATGACTAGAGGAGGTAGAAATGAAGGAAGAGAAAAATGAATAGAGGAAGAAAAGGAGGAGGAAGACTAAGGGAGAGAGAAATGGGGAAAATATGGAGATGGAAAAGTGGCAGAGAAGGGAGCAGAAAAGGTGATGGGAAGCAGGAGAGGAGAGGGGAGAGGGAAAGGCAGACAGCGAAGAAGAGGAAAGGCAGGCGGAAGAGGCAGAAGAAGAAAAATGGGTCTCTCGAGCATGTTCTAAGGCCCTTTGTTCAGTCCTGTTTATTTGGAGCTGGTGGAGATTTCTATGTCCAACTCTCACCAAGGGGAGCTCATAAATAAATACCTCTGGGTAGGAGCAGATATCTGTAAACACAGCTGAGGAATTGAAAGTCAGGTTCTTCAAGGGTATCGACTTGTCAAAATCACACCACAGCTGCGGATTAAAAAAAAAAAAACAAAACAAAAACAAAAACAAAAAAACACAGGAACAACAGAGTCAGTGTGAGAGCTGGAAATAGGGCCATGTGCTATCAGCTGCTGGTGTCAGCAGAAGCCTGGGGTAGACCGGGCCTTGGCGGGGGGCTTGATTCCAGAATGGAAGTGCCAGCTTTGATCTCCTCTTTTATTTAAAAAATAAGTATTGTCTTAGAAAGAGCTTTTTTGCAAGCCAGTCACAAAACCAGGTTAAGACTGCTCTGTTGGCTCATCACTTTGGGTCACTAGGGTGTGTTTGTGGGGCTCAGGAGAGAGAGCCTGATGGCAGGAGAAGAGGTCTGGGGTAAGCTCGCAGCCTTCTCCAGATCAGTAGCTGGGAGGATTCAAGGCATCTGAAGGGGTAAAGGGCATTTCCTAGGACAGAAGTTGCTGCTGGAGATTTTGTGGCACTCAGAAAAGAATAGCTACCATTGGTCGAATGCCTCCTCTGTGCCAGACACTTTGTGCAAAAAAGCCTCACAACCACCTTGTGATGTAGCAACTATTTTTTTTATCCCCATTTTACAACTAAAATATATGAAACTCTGAGAAGTAAAGTAACTTGGCCAGGGTCACCGAGCAGGTGACTGGTGGAGCTGAGATTTGAATGCAGGTTTATCTGACTCCAAAGCCTCTGATCTTCCTACCACACCACTGTGGAATGGTGGGCCCCAGAAGTAATCCTGACCTACAGTCATAGGGCTTATTTCCAAATCCTGCACCCCAGAAATATCTGATTCCTCATCAAGACTTGAGATCCTGGATACCACTGCACAGCCCATGATCAATGACCTATGCACTTCCATTTCAATTGCCATAATCTATAAAATATTCATTAGATGATGAACTTCATTAAATGATGATTTTACTTTTTCTTTATCCCACAGAGTCCCTCACTACAAGGACAACCTCAGAGCTTGATCGAGGTAATTACTGGGACAATTTGGACAGTGAATTTTAGGTAGTCTAAACCTCTAACTCACAGCCAATAACTGTGGGGGTCTACAGTTCACATCCCTGAATTCTTGGGGATTCTCCCTCATGCCCAAAGAGCACAGTCATGGTTTCAGCCACAAGATGTTGCCTCAACTAGCCTTTGTCAATGTGCCCAAGTTTAAGACCTGGGATCAGATAAATCACCTCTAAAATCTAGCTGACTCAGTCATGAACAAAGAGCACAGTCATGGTTTCAGCCACAAGATGTTGCCTCAACTAGCCTTTGTCAATGTGCCAAGTTTAAGACCTGGGATCAGATAAATCACCTCTAAAATCTAGCTGACTCAGTCATGAACAACACAGACTATTTGTTTATACACAGAAAAGACTTATAGCTACCATGGTACCATTCCAGTAAGAAAATGAAATTAAAATGTAGATCACCAAATTCAAACACTGATAAATAGTATGACAGTTGGAAATTCCTCTGAGTTCTATGTATCACATCAAATATAAGCTATTAGAAAGTCATAGGCAAGATGCTCAACCTTCCTGAAATGCAGTTTCCTCATCCATTAAATAGGGACAATAATACCTACCTGTACCACGCAGTACATGCTCAATAAATGGCAGCTATTTTATTTCCATTTCCCCCACCCCATTCCCATTCCCAGAGATAAAATTTAGCATATTAGAGTGAACATGGGTCATGGAGTCAGACAGACCTTATTAGCAAGTTATTTCATGTCTCTGAGCCTCAGTTTCCTCAGCCATAAAGTGGGGATAATGAGACTTACCTCACGGGGTTTATGTGAGGATGAAATACAAAAAACACGTCAAGCTCCTCCTTCAGTGCTTGGCACATAGCAGGTAGGTACTGGTATTTGATAAATAAATGGTAACTTTTTTTTTTTTAACCACTGGGCCACGGACAATACAAAAACTGAAGAGCTTTTGGAGCTCCTGTGGAGCAAATAACCTCCCCCGTTGGGAAAAAGTCAATTTTCTAACAGTAAAACACACAATTCTGACAGTTGCCACATCTTTGTTCTTTGTCCTTAAGCTTGGGACTGGACCAGGTACATGAAGGTAACTGGTACCCAGGAAAGGCAATGTAAGAAGCTGTAGGCTCCATAAACTTATCTTTTGACTGCACACTAGACACCACAGGGTCGGTGGGCTTGGGATGCTTACGATATTTAGGACGGCACCCAGGAAATTAATCAGGATGGATGCAAAGATGATGATGTTCCGGGCCAAATAGGTCTCGTTAATCCAACAGCAAGTTTTCCGGAGGACGAGGGGCAAACACTTATAATCCTCTGCTGTGGTGATGAGGACCAGAGCTGAATGCAGCATAATCAGAATGGAGAACTGGATGGTCATAGGCACCACTCTGCAGGGAAACACAGAATGCCGGGTCATGTGGCATCGATCAACTGATCCCCACTCACCAGCATCATGTTCATCGTCTCCCTTTCCCACCCTGTACACCCAATCATTCTAAAGTTCTATCTGTTCTATTAAAAGGAGAGATTTTTGTTAAACAACTATATCCATCCCTAAAATATTGTCACTATTGAGAAACTTTGGAACAAACATCCAATATTTGGCTGGATTCATTGCGCCTGTCCATTTTTTTCCTTCCTTCATCCTTCCCTTTCCTCACTAGGTAACTGCTGCCAAGGCAACACACCACTGGAGTTTTATCTCAGTACTCTGGCTGTGGGAGGAAGCCACATGCTCCTTTTCCTCAAAGTGAGTTTTCTGAAACTTTCCCTCTCCATCTACACTAATGCCAAGAGCTGGACTTGGCATTGGTTCCAAGTGGCTCAGTTTGGTTAGTGATTACTATGGTTTGCATTAGCGTGCATGATATGCCATTCGAGGCACAAGTAGGGGGAGCTCATCTTTGTTCAAGGCTTCAACATCACTCCCAGGTTTACGTCTCAGGCTTCAAGTTCTCACCAAAGCTCTATGCCATGGTAGCCTGTGTGTACTGGACACCGCTGCTAGGAGACAGGATGTTTCTAGCAAGTCAGCGATCTAAAAGTCTGTCTTTGGAGGAATCTTTGACTGCTTCCTCTCCATATCAACCAATTCATCACCTGACACGTTGCTTCTCCTTGGGAATCCATCCTTGTTTTCTATTCTGTGTCCAGTCATTTGTGTCCTACACTGGCATATCTAATTTTTCCACTTCTATTCCAGCCAGCAGGTGTTAAAGTGTACCTTGACGGAAGTGGTGGGAGATTGTATACCTGTTCCTTGCACTATAAATTGAATTTCACCCATCTGGCTTTAATACCTTCCATTGGCTGATATTTAATAAATATGTGTTTAGTGAATGCTGTTGAACCCACCTTCTCCTTACAGTATCACTTACTATGCTCCTGCCTGAAGTTTCTTATTTATTGTTAGTAACACTAGTATAAATAATGTATTAAGCTCTGACTACGTGCTGGGCTCTATGCTGAGTACTTTATATATATCATTTCCATTCCCCAAAACCTAAGAGTTCTTTTGATCTCTTTTTTTCCCAGGTGAAAATTTAAGGCCCAGAGGCAACTTCCCAGGGATCACTCAGTTGGTAAGTGTTAAAGCTAGGATTTAAATTCCACACTGTCAAACCACTCTGCTATGCTAATCACTTTGGTGAGAACTATTATTTCCCATGTTTGCTGTAATCTTTTCTTGCTTCTGTGGTTTCATCATAATATTCATTCATTCAACAAACATTCTGCCCAGGCACAGTGGTAGGGATCAGGGATACAAGAACCAAACACACATTTTCCCCATCTTCTAGCAGATCATAATTCAGTGTGTACATACCAGTGAACTATTATATAATATTCTATGATCTATAAAGGATTATAAATAGCCAACATTTGGAAAATAAGAAAGGAAATCAAGGAAGGCTTCAGGAAAGAGGTGACACTTGTGTTAGGCCTTGGCGGTTAAAGAGAAGGTTTTTAGGTAAGAAAGAGTGGGCATCAGAAGAATGAGAGTGAACAGAGGGTGTTAGAATTTTCTAATAAACCAGGTGGTGGGGCAGGACTGAAGGGTAAGGGGCCCATCAAATGCTGTGCTGGGGAGCTTGGTCCTGTAGGCAATGTGCAGAGGTTTAAGATGTTTAATCAGCAAAGGACGTGACCAGATCTATGTTTGAAAGACAAGTGTGGTAGGAGGTGAAAGATGAAATGGAGAGGAAAAGTGTTTAGAAGGTTTAAATAGCTGAGACATGAGTTAACAAGGAAGGAGCATAGGGCGACAGTGCTGATAACTGGGAGGTGCAGGGAGAGGTGTGGAGCTGATCTTACTAAGTGTTTTGTATGCGTTAGAGAGAGGGAAGCCATGAAGGGTGATACTAATGTTTTTACCATCTTAACTGGGTAACCACAGGAAGAGAAGCTAGACTGTACAGGGAATAGGTTGATGAATTTGATTTTGGGCAGGTTGAATGTTTGCAGATTGTCCAGCTGGAGATATCTAGATGTCTAGGCAGTTAGAGAAACAGGTGTGGAACTCTGGGACTGGAGTGAATAGGTGGTGGCTGAACATCTGGGAATGGAAGAACTTGTCCGAGGAGTGTGTGGACATCAGGAGGCAGGAGGACCCAAGATGAAGCTAATGGGCTGGGAGAAGAGAAGGCAGGCCGGGCAATTTAGTGAATGTGGGCAGATAAGCAGGAGAACAGGAGTGCGTGGCATCATGGCAGCCACAGGATAAGAAATTTACAAGGAGGGAGTAACCAAGAACATCGATTCCCTCTGCAAGCAACACGAAGACTAAAAAGTCACTCCTCCCACAGTCCCAGCTATCACTGCTAGAGGGGTTTTGTTGTTGTGGTTTTTTGTTTTTTTCCCCCTGTATTTGCACAGTTTTGATTTTATGGATCACCTTGACAGGAAATCTCTGTGGGAATTCTAGATAAGAACAGCAGGTTTGTGCAGCAGTGAGTTCCCAGAGGGCTCTAGGCAGATGGAAATTCACCCCCCACCCACAGGCTGGAAAAACATGCCCCGACAACACACCATTATTCCTGGGCACCGCCGGGAGGCAAATGAAGGAGAAAGCAGGTGGATCGCTTTGTCAGGAAGTCTCACGAGAGAAGTCACAGGCTGGAAAAACATGCCCCGACAACACACCATTATTCCTGGGCACCCCCGGGAGGCAAATGAAGGAGAAAGCAGGTGGATCGCTTTGTCAGGAAGTCTCACGAGAGAAGGGGCCCATTCAGAGGCTGATGTGTCTCAGTAATGCCAGGCAGCCATGGAGAATGAGAATGTCTTATTTCAAAGTGTGAGGCAGAAGCAAACCAGGGAAAGGTATCTGTGAAATCTCAGCAGGAGCCTCAGACGCTAACCGTCTAACACCGCCGTCCGGAGCATGTCTACAGGCCTCAGCATGGCATACAGGGCCCTGAATAGCTGCTCTTGGCTCTCTCCAGCCTTCCCCACCCCCCCAATCTGTGCTCCACGGTCTGGGCAATACTGAGTTACATGCAGCCTCACCCCAGTGCTATGCTATGTCTACCTCTGTGGGCACTTAATTTGGGGCACGTTCTGTTTATCCTGCCAAGCTCGGCTTTCCTTCAGATTCTTCCATGACATCTGGCATAGGGTCGAATACACAGAGGTGCTCCATAAATATCCACTGACTTTTGCTTTTTGTGGGGAGAGAAGACTGTTTCTCCCTCACCAGCCTTCAGAGGGAAGAGGACTCTCACCTCCACATCCAGCCTTTCTCTCTACACGCTTATTGTGTCTTCCCCAAGGAAACAGGAAGGGCTAACCCAGAACCTATCTGGGATGTTCAGTGAACCTCTTTGTTTGAGAGCAGGGTCACTGTTAAACATCGGTGTTTATGTGCAGTTCGGACCCTTGTCTTCTCCTCCTCTTAGATCCACTAGGATAATAGGGAAGCCAGAGCCTTGATCTGCCCTATAGAACGAAGCCTGGCCATCTCTTCTCTTTGGCCAGGCCACCTCTTCTTTTAAGCAAGGAAGCCCAGGTTTGCCGAGCCCTGGTCCTAGGCACAGATGGGCCACCTGCTTAGGTCTGCCTCACCCATCCTTGGCACTGGTGGGTGTGCCTTGTTTGGTCTTTCCCAGCATCATGGTGGTAAGATCTCACACTGGAGTTTAAAGGTGGGGTCCAGGGATCCAAGAGATACAGAATGGAGACCAGGTGGTCTCTTGACTTTAGCCACATTCTGTATTCCAGCTTTTATCATAGTTTTGCATAGGCTAATTAGGCATTTGTTTGGAAATTTATAAAACTGATGCTTGTTGCCCATTTAGTTAATCTGTAAAACTGGGATTTTTAAGCTTACCTTTTAAAGAAGGCTCTGAGGTTAAATAAAGTAATAAAGCAGTGTAATAAGACCTCAAAGAAATGTTAGCTCTCTTTATTTATGTTGAAATTCAGGAAATGAAAGGTATTTTAAAGATCAAGAAGGAGTCTTAATTACAAGACAGATTTTCTAAGCAAGGTGCTGGCACTGTGTATAATATTCCTCTAAAAATCTCCAGCAGCAGCTCCTCAGTGTTCATTCATTTCTTCACATGTAGACATTATACCATCAGATTGTAAATGTTATCTAATTATAGAGCTACTAGGGCATCCAGGGGTTCTGCACTTGCTTTTGCATTCTTGATGCACATAAGAGCTAAGGAAACCTTTCATTTTTGAAATCAAGTCTCATAAAAAATGACAAGGGCTTTGCAAACAGCTCTATGCAAATCATTTGTAGACACTGAGGTCTAATTGCTCTCTGCAGTCTGTCTTTAAAATAGGGTTTGGGTTGACATCGTGATTTGACATTTGTTGGGAAGGCAGGAATCAGGGGGGATGAGTGACCGGTCTATAGCAGCTCGTGGTGCAACAGGAAACAGAAACTCAGATTAGGCTGAAAGATGACATTTTACAACAATTAAGAATCTGCCTACGAGTGCAATAGTGCGCTTGATCCTTGTAGCAACCCTGAGAGATAGATATTCCTAGTGCTTTCCACAGATGGACATTCTGTGGCTAAGAAAGGGGAAGGGAACCAGAATTTACCAAAACGGGGCATGGTTAATTGAATTCTTATTGCAATCCTGGAAAGTGGGCATTATTATTCCCATTTTATAGATGAGGAAACTGAGGTTTCAGAGAGGTTAAATGCATACATACAGCTAGTAAGATGCTCAGAAAATAATAAGACCCCGTGCCTCTTCCTTTCTTTTCTTCCTACTCTCCCTCCCTTGTTTGCAACCTCTCTGTCTTTCTCTTTCCCCTTCCCTCCTTCCTCCTTTTCTTTCCTCCCTCCCCGCCCTCCGCCGCACTCTTTCTGTCTTTCTCCCTCTTTCTCTCATCACCAAGCATGCAGACTTAAACACATTTTTGTATAATTACAAAAAATATTTTCCAGTCTTTCCTTAGTTTACTCTTCTGGAAAAGGAACATCTGTGTGCATCGGGAAATTAAAGAAAAGAGTCGGGCAAGCACTGTCTTTCTTTTCCAGGGTGCACTAATTTTTGCTTCAGGAGCTGGGAATTAGCTGTGGTCATAGGAGTGGAGACTGCCTCATCTGCTAAAAAAATCCATGACAGAAGAAATGCACGTGAAAGGCATCCACCATCTGTTGAGTCACAAAGCATCCGTCAGAAATGAAATGAGTTGGAGAGGAAACCAGCACATATTAAAGAAAGCTTTCGCTGTGTCTGGGCGAGTGGGCCACTCAATTCCCATAACACGTGGGTTGTCTGGTCAGAGTTCAGCTTTAAAGTTCCCTTCATTGTCAGGGTTTTCTCTTCACTAAGCAAGTGAGGTTGGGGTGCTGGCTGTGTTTCAATTACGAACTTCAGCTTGAACCCTAGGGTTGGAGACTCCCTCTGACCAGCTGGTGGGTAAGGTTCCAGGTCTTTTTCCCCTGAACCCATGATGTGGGTGGGTTCCTAGGGTGGACAGTGGCCACTTCTGTCCAGTGCCAAGTCCAGACCCTCAGGGTCATCCTGGTCTCCTCGTTCTCTCTCACCCCCACATCCAGCCAGTCACTGGGAACCATCATCTCTCTGCCCTAAATATCTGGCAAATTATTCCTGTTCTGTCCACCCTACTGCCACTCTCTTGTCCTTATTATTTCTTGCCTGGATTTTTGCAATTGCCACCTAATTGGTCTTCTCAACCCCAGACCTCACTCCCTCCTATCTATTATCCATGTCCAGTGTGATCCTTCTAAGCACAAATCTGGTCACATTGCTTCTTTGATTAAAATGCTTCAATCAAGTCACAACTCATTAACAAGGCTTGCAGACCCCTCTGCTCTGGAATGCTCAACTTCCAGCCCTTCTCCACTCCCCCACAGCCAATACCTCTCAGTTCTCTTCTATGACCTGGTGAGCTCCTTCAGGAGGCCGCTTAGCTGTCACTGTCACCTCCTCTGGGATGCCTGCCCCGATCCCTTTGCCTCACACCTACTCCTACACATCCTATCCCACCTTATACGTTCCCTATCACGATTTGTCATCACCCTATGTTATAGCTGTTCAGCCAATTGTTTTTTACCACCACTAGACTGTAAGCTTAATGACAACAAGGACCCTGACTGTATATCTCCACTGTCCAGCACAGAGAGGAACATTGTAGATGCTTAAAAGATGTTTGGTGGGAATGCCAACACCCTATGCTCCAGGAGTCCAGAGGGACCAAGCAGCAGATGTGACCACAGCCTTCTTGGCTCTCACATCCCCATTGACAGGAGTGAATAGGGGAGTCCAGGAAGTTTGGGTCAATCTGGCAAGATGCCACCAACACTTACAGCTTACCACCCTGAGATCCCTTCTCCTAGACCCTAGTTCTCATAGGTTCTTGGGTAGTCAGGAAACCCATTCTCTCTTGATGCTCCCTGACACCCTTTTCTGATTTATTCATTGCATAGCATATACATATTTGCATATATACATGCATAGCATATATATATCTATATATGTATCTACATACACAGCATATAAGTAACTGCATATACTCATACAGCATGTATATCTAGACAGATACATATATTTTAATGATTTCTTCGTCTCATTCCACTGGATTATAAGGACCAGAAGAGCAGGGATTTTTTTTTGTTTTGTTTTGCCTTTGTTCAGAGATATATTCTTAGCACCTAGAACAGGTCTGGGACAAAGTAAGCATTCAGTGAGTATTGATAGAAGGCCTTCTGAACCCACATTGGGCTATCTCTCTTTCTTTCATTAAGAACTTTTTGTAAATTATAAATAAAGCATAAATAAAGAAAAACATACACAAATAGAGCTTAATTAGTTACGATAAAGTGTCTGCCTTTGTAATGACCACCCAATTCCTAAAATAGAATTTTGCAGGGCACACCAAAAGCCCATCATGTGCCTGTCTCAAGCACAATCCTCTCTCCCAACCCAATTATACCTTTTCTATTTCTTTATAGTTTATCATCCATCTGTAGACACTATAGTTTAGTCTCACCCATATTTTATTAAATTTGATTTGTCTTTTAAGTTTTAGAAAATATCTATAGGTTCTCTCTCTATCACTTTATTTTTCTTAAAGTTTATTTATTAAAGAACATGTGCCTTTGACCTGTAGCATTTCCCACTATCTGGATTTTATTTGGCGTGTACTCATTAAATATCCTTTGTCCTCTATAACTCCTGCAAATTGGAAGCTGGATTCAAAGGTCTGATCAGACTTAGGTTTGATCCCTTTGGTGAGACCATAAGTGGTATCATGTTCTTCCATCAGAAAGTAAGTTTGTCTCTTCTTTTTGTGCTAATAGCATCCTTTGATGCTCAAGTCCTAGACCCATTAATTCACTGGGAGTTGAAAAATGGTGATATTTTAATTTTATTGTTAAAAAAATTATTAGCTGGAATACTTTTATGATATTTTCCCTCACCTACTATTTGGTGATCTTGTAGGACAGTTCACATAGCAAACACAGAAAATACATTTGTTTCTCTCACTTTATCACCGGTTCCCAGGATAACCAACCAGTTCCCTATTATCCACCAAAGATTAATAACTTTTAAAAATATTATTATGAACTCATGTAGTTAAATAGATTTGATGAGTTTAGATGGAATGTTTTAACAATCATCCAGACTGAAGCTCAAATTATTCTGTCTTCAGACAGGGCTTCTTTAATGTAGCTTCTGAGTTTTTATTAGCCTGATTCCAACAGTGCTTGATGGCTTCCTTGCTGTCCTGTAGGACAAGATGTTCTGGGCTCATCTGTCATTTTCTTTCTAGGTGTTCCCATACTTATGTCTCCAATCCAGGACATCATCCTCCAGTTGCCATGTTTCCTTAGGCTCTTGCTGTAACAGCTTCTCAGACTTCCTTTGTTTTAAATGACCTTGGCTGTTTTGAGGAATACCGGTCAGGTATTTTGTAGACTATCCTTCACTTGCAATTTGTTTGATGTTTTCTTCATGATTAGGTTATGGGTTTTAGGGAGGAAGACAACAGGTGTATGTGCCTTTCTCATCACATCCTATCAATATGACTTATCACTATTGATATTGATCATTATCACTTGGCCAAGGTGATGTTTGTCAGGCTTCTCCTTATTTTGCCCGCTGCCTACACTGTACTGTTTGGAAGTAAGTCACTCACACACTTAAGGAGTGGGGAATTAAGTTCCATCTCATCATGGATGGACTATCTACATAAGTTACAAATCATGATAAATGATTGATAAGTGATTAGCAACCATTTATTTATATCAGTATTGACCTATGGATATTTATTTTATACTTTATATGATAATCCAATACTACTTAATTTTGTTGCACAATTTGTTCCAGCTTTGGCCATTGGGAGCTTTTTTAGTTAGCTCCTGTGTCCTTTTAGTGTACCCCCTTTATTCTGTGTGTGTGTGTGTGTGTGTGTGTGTGTGTGTGTGTATGTGTGTATTTTAGCACATCCTTAAGTTCTGGTCCTGTAAGATATTCCAGGCTCATTTTGTGTATTTCCTGACTTGGTTTTAGAATAAGCTGGTTCTCTGGGGAGCCCTGCTTTTATTTACTGAACATGGGCATTAGAAACCAAGATCTGAGTAGTAGCTGTGCTCACTGCTGCTGAGGTGTCATTGCTTCCAGGCCCTCTGCAATGACAGAGAAACAGATATGTTTGTATTTTAACCTGTGTATAAAAGCATATCTATAAATATTCCTATATGTAACTATCTATCTGTATTAAGCTAAATAAGAGTTCATACTGATGTCTCCAACTCTAATCTACAGGGATTGATCTAGCCTTCTCCCTTTGCTTATCTGAAATCCTCTGTTCCAACAATGAGGAATCCAACTCCCACCATCTGCCATTCATTTACTTAATTGTTCAATTCCATTGTTCAAATACCTGTAGAGGTGTTTCAAATTGTTAGCCCATACCTCCATGAGAAATATGTTTACCAACTACAGCACAATGCCTATGTGCAGTTCCTTTAGCCTTTGGTCCTATATATTCCACTAATTTACAAAGCTGCTTAGGACACCACCCTTTGCCCCACCCCCTTCAGTGAGGTTGTTTTGTACACTTTCTTTTTTTTTTTTTTTTTTTTTTTTTTTTTTTTTTTTTT
>NW_007727154.1:47176-59188 GCF_000696425.1 Galeopterus variegatus | reverse complement strand
TACTGGACCAGGACCGGCAACGGGATCGCAACCCTTGGTGCTGCGCCCGCACCTCGCTCAGCCAGTGAGCGGGAACCGGTCTGTATGTGGGATCCGAACCCTCGGCGGGAGCGCCGCTGTACTTCCCAAGCAGCGCACTGTAGCAGTGCGCCACCGGGCCGGCCCCGTTTTGTACACTTTCAATAGAGTTAGATTATTTGTCACAGGCTGATTCCATCATGGGATCTCCTGAACTCATAAATAAAACGTTAAACAGTTTATATATATTAAGGTTCATTCTTTGTGTTTTTAAGTTTTATGGGTTTTGACAAATGCACAGGGTCATGTATGTACCCTTACAGTATAATAGTTTCACCATCCTAAAAAGTATTCTGAGCTTCATCTATTCAACTCTCCTTCCCCTCACTCCCCAAATCCCTGGCAACTACTGACATATTTACCATATCTATAATTTTGTCTTCCCTGGAATGTTATATGAGGGAATTTCAAGGAGTTCACAGAAAAAATGAAATTAAAAGATAATTTTATTTGTCAACATAAGCTCCATCAAGATCAGGACACTTTTGTAAGTGATGATGCCAGCCATTTAGTCCACCCCTGAAGAACTGAAAGTCCTGGGAATTTAACCATGTCAGTGTAGTCTTTTTCACATTACCTAAAAAAAAAAAAAGAAAAAGAAAAAAAAGGGAAAAAAGGGTTCCCTTGAAAGCTTTTTCAAGATTAGGAAGCAAAAAGGAGCAGAAAGTTTGCTCAACTGTAATTTTTCAGTCAGAATTGCAATTGGGGGATGTCTATTGTTTCCATTTGTTAATTGTCAATCTCGTTCAATTAGGGCATGAACAAGATTAATTTTTTCCTCACAAATTAACATGGATGGTCTACCTCTACAGGCTTTGTCTTCAACATCATCTAGTTTCTTCTTAAAATGAGTTTCCGGGCCGGCCCCATGGCGCACTCGGGAGAGTGCAGTGCTGGGAGTGTAGTGACGCTCCTGCCTTGGGTTCGGATCCTATATAGGAATGGCCGGTGTGCTCACTGGCTGAGTGCGGTGCGGGTGACACCAAGCCAAGGGTTGTGATCCCCTTACCGGTCACAAAAAAGACAAAAATAAATGAATAAATAAAATGAGTTTCCACTTGTAAACTGCTGACTTCTTTGGGGCAATCTCCCCATAAACTTTCCATGAAGCATCAGTAATTTCACCATTCTTCCACCCAAGCTTCACCATAAATTTGACGTCTGTTCTGACTTCAATTTTAGCAGAATTCATGTTGCTCTGATAAGGTGGTCTTTTCAAACAGATATCTCATCCTTCTTACTGCTTCAAGCTATATCTGTTCAGACATGTTATAACAAGTTAGTGTGAGTTTATATTAGTGCATAACATTTTTGAAATCCATGTGTAGATTTTTCATTCTATGCATTTTACATGAACATTTTGAAGACCCCTCGTATAAATGGAATCATAAGCATATAGCCTTTTCAGGCAGGCTTCTTTCATGTAGAAATAAGCATTTAAGATCTGTCCAAATCTTTACATGGCTAATAGCTCATTCCTTTTTATAGCCAAATCTTATTTTATTGTCTGGATGTGTCTCAGGTCTTTTTTTGTTGTTGTTGCCTCCAGAAAATCATATTGACAGTTTGTAAAAATTTTATTTTAGTCCGTAATAGGTCTGTAGTGCTATGTCATTGTTGGTTTTAATTTGCATTTCTCTAATGCCAAATGATGTTGAGGTGGATACTTTTCATATGCCTATTTGATATTTGTAATTCTTCTCTGGTGAACTGTCTGTTTAGATCTTTTGTCCATTTTAGAACGTGGATGTTTGTTTTTAATTGTTGAGTTTTAAGAGTTCTTTGTGTATTTTGGATATAAAAGTCCTTTGCCAGATATGTATTTTACAAATATTATCTTCCAGTCTGTGGCTTGTGTCTTCATTCTCAAAACAGTGTCTTTACAGATCAGACATTTAATTTCAGCAAAGTCCTATTTATCATTTTTTCTTTCATGGATCATAATTTTGGTTTTGTATCTAAAAACATCACCAACCCAAGATCACAAATTTCTCCTATGTTTTCTTCCAGAAGTGTTATGGTTTTGCATCTAGGTACATGAAACATTTTTAGTTAGTTTTTGTGAAATCTGTAAGGCCTGTGTCTAGATTTATGTTTTTGCACATGGACATCCAATCTTCCCAGCACCATTTGTCAAAAAGAATATCATTTCTCCATTGAATTGTCTTTGTACCTTTGTCACAAATTAGTTTGGTATATATATATATATATTTTTTCCTTTTTGTCTTTTTTTACTGACCGGTAACAGGATTGCAACCCTCGGTGTGGCGCCCGCACCACGCTCAGCCAGTGAGCGGGAACCGTTCTCCACATGGGATCCGAACCATCAGCGGGAGCGCCACCGCGCTCCCAAGTGGCGCACTCTCCAGTGTGCCACCGGGCCGGCCCAGTTTGGTATATTTTTATGGGTCTCTTTCTGGACTCTTTCTTCTGTTCCACTGAACTCTGTGTCTATTCTTTCTACAGTGCCACACTGTCTTGATTATTGTAGCTTTACAGTGAGCCTTGAAATCAGTGTGAATTCTATATCTTTGTTGTTATTCTTTTGTGGTATTATACTGGTTATGCTGTATTCTTTGTCTTTTAGCATTGGTTTGTTGATATGTACAAAATATTGCTAAGGTTTTGGTTGACACTACCTTGATTTACAGATGAAGCTGGGAATAAGTGAAATCTTAACAATATTAAGTCTTCCAATCCATGAACGTAAAATGTCTCTTCATTTATTTACATCTTTGATTTACTTCATTGGTGTTTTGTAGTTTTCTGCATATAAATCTTGTACATACTTTGTTACATTTATACCCGAGCATTTTTGATGCTGTTATATATACATCGTTCCTTTAATTTCAAATTCCAATTTTAAATTGCTGGTATAATGGAAAGCAATTGTCTTTTGTATACTGACCTTGTATTCTCTGACCTTGCTATACTTGTTTATTAATTTTAAGAGTTTTTGGTGGATACTTTGATATTTTCTATATAGAAATTCATGTCATTTGTGGATAATCATAGTTTTATTTCTTTCTTTCCAGTCTGTATACATTTTATTTTATTTCTTTTTGTTGTCCTATTTCACTACATAGGACTTCCAATATAGTATTAAATAAGAGTGGCGAGAGAGCGCATCCTTGTCTTGTTTCTGATATTAGGGGGAAAAGTTACAGTCTTTCACCACTAGGATGATGTTAGTTGTAGGATTTTCTAAACATTCTTTATTAAGTTGAGAAAGTTCCCTTCTGTTTTTAGTTTTCTGGGAATTTTTATCATAAGTGGGTGTTGGATTTTGTCAAATGCCTTTTCTTTATCAATTGATATAATCATATAATTTTTCTTCTTTAGTCTGTTGATATGGTGGATTATATTGTTTAATTTTAGAATGCTGAGTAAGCCCTGCATACCTGGAAGAAATTCTATTTGGTCACAGTGTATAATTCTTTTTAAACGATATTGAATTTTATTTGCTAATGTTTTGTTGAGGATTTTTGTGTCCATGTTCATTAAAAATATTGGTCTGTAGTTTTCCTTTATTTCAATGTCTTTATTAGAGTAGTATTAGGGTAATGATGGCCTGATAAAATGAGTTAAGAACTCTTCTTTTATTTTCTGGAAGAGGTTGTAGAGAAATGGTATTATTTTTTTCTTTTAATATTTGGTAGAATTTACCTGTGAAACCATGTGGGGCTGGTGTTTAATATATTTTTTGTAAGTTTAAAAATTATTGATTCAATTTCTTTAATAGACAAAAGGCTATTTAGGTTATCTTTTTCTTCTTGGATAGTTTGTGTCTTTCAACAAATTGGTCCAATTCATTTCAGTTATCAAATTTATTTGCATAAAGTTGTTTGTAGAGTTATTTTCTTATTGCTTTAATACCCATGGGATCAGCAGTGAAAAACCTCTTCTTCATTTATAATATGGTAATTTGTGTCTCCTCTTTTTTTATTCTTGATTATCTTGGCTAGAGGCTTATCAATTTCACTGGTATTTTCATAGAACCAGATTTTATTTTTGTTTTTGCTGCTTTTTACTGTTTTCTTATTTTCAATTTTATTGAATTCTACCTCAGTTTGGCTTATCAATTTCACTGGTATTTTCATAGAACCAGATTTTATTTTTGTTTTTGCTGCTTTTCACTGTTTTCTTATTTTCAATTTTATTGAATTCTACCTCAGTTTTTTTTTTTTACCTCTTTCTTGTTCTAGGTTTAAGTTGCTTTTTTTCCTCCAGTTTCTCAAGGTAGAAGCTTAGATTACTGATTTCGTATTTCTTTTTTTCCTAATATATGCATTTAATGTTGTAAATTTCCCTCTATGCACTACTTTTGCAGCATCCCACAAATTTGGTAAGTTATATTTTCATTTTTTAGTTCAAATTATTTTTAAATGTCTCTTGAGATTTCTTCTTTGACTTGTGTTATTAGAAATATGTTATTTAATCTCCAAGGTTTTTGGGGATTTCCCAGCTATTTTTCTGTTACTGTTTTCTAGTTTAATTCCACTATGATCTGAGAGCATGCTTTGTTTGATTTTTAATCTTTTAAATTTGTTAAGGAGTGGTTTATGACCCAGAATGTGGTCTATGTTGGTGAATGTTCCATGTGAACTTGAGAAAAACGTGTATTCTCCTTTTGTTGAGTGGAGTAGTCTGTAGTCTATAAATGTTGATTGCACAAGTTTAGATTATTCACATTCTTAATGATTTCCTGCTTGTGTGATCTATTAGTTGCTGGCAGAGGGATGTTGAGGTCTCCAAGTATAATAGTGGATTTATCTATTTATCCTTCTATCAATTTTTGCCTTATGCATTTTGGTACTCTCTTATTAGGTGCTTAACTGTTCACATTGTTAGTTCTTTTTGGAGAATTGACCCTTTTATCATTATGCAATGTTATCTTTATCTTTGATAATTTTTCTTCTTCTGAGTTTGTTTTGTCTGAAATTAACATAGATACTCCAGCTTTTTTTTATTAGTGTTTGCATGATATATTATCCTCTATCTCTTTAATTTTTACTTTTTAATTTGAGTTTTTATATTTATAGTGGCTTTTTGTAGACAACATGTGGTTGGGTCTTGTTTTTATCCACTCTGACAAACTCTACCTTTTAATGGTATATTTAGACCATTAACTTGTAAAAGTTGTTATTATTATTATAGTTGGATTAATATCTGCCATATTTGTAATTTTTTTTAACCATTACATTTATTCTTTGTCCACTCCCTTTTGCAAGATTTCTGATTTTAATTGAGCATTTTATATAATTTAATTTTCTTCCCTTTCTTAGTATATCAATTATATTTCTTTAAAAATTTTTTTAGTGTTTGTCCAAGAGTTTCAAATATACATTTAAAATTAATCTAAGTCTACCTTCAAATAACTCTATAACACTTCATGTGTAATGCTGGTATCTTAAAACAAACCATTTCTAATTCCTTCTTTATATACCTTGTGACATTGCTGTATTTCATTTTACTTATCCATATTTATTAAGTCTACCTTCAAATAACTCTATAACACTTCATGTGTAATGCTGGTATCTTAAAACAAACAATTTCTAATTCCTTCTTTATATACCTTGTGACATTGCTGTATTTCATTTTACTTATCCATATTTATAGCCATCTAATATATCAATTTTGTTACTTTAAACAAACACCTATGTTTTAGATCAATTAAGAATAAGAAAAAATATTTTATTTAACTTTATTTCTTCTTCGATTATTTTCCTTTTTTTAATATAGATCTCTATAGATTTTTCTTCTGTTTGAGGACTTTTTTTTTTTTTTTAACAATTTTTTTGCAGGGAAAGGCAGGTGAAAATAGTTTGCCTGAGAAAGTTTTTATTCCTCCTTCACGTTTGAAAGATTTACAAGTTTAGGTTTGTGGGCTTTCTTTCAATATTTTAAATATTTCACTCCACTTTCTTCTTGCTTGCATGGTTTGTGACAATAAGTACGATGTAATTCTTATCCTTGTTCCTCTATATGTAAGATGGTATCTCCCCTCTGGCTTCTTTCAAGATTTTCTCTTTGTCTTTGATTTTCTGCGGTTTGAATATAATATGCTTAAGTGTGCTTTTTTTTGATGTTTATTATATTTGGTTATTTAATAAAAGTATTTAACCTCTGAAGTTCCTGGTTCTGTGGTTTGATGTCTACTATTAATTTTGAAAAATTCTCAGCCATTATCACTTCATATTTCTGTTGCTCAGTTCTCCTTTCTTCTACTTTTGGTAATCCAGTTATGCATATGTTTCATCTTTTGAAATTGTCCCAGAGTTCTTGGATGCTTTGACCTGTTCCCTGCCTCCCTGATCCTATTCACTTTTCTCTTTGCATTTCATTTGCATTTTTGGGAAGTTTCTATTGACTTTTTTTTTCAAGTTTATTGATTCTTTCCTTAGACTTGCTGAGCCTAATGATGAGTCCATTGAAGGCATTATTTCTGTTACATTGTTTTGTATTTTTATCATTTCCTTTTGATTCACTTTTACAGTTTCCATCTCTCTGTTTATATTGCCTATTTCTTCTTTCATATTGTCTCCTTTTTCTATTACAACATTTAATATATTAATAATACTTATTTTGAATTCCTGTCTGATAATTTCAACATCTGGGTTATATCTGAGTTTGGTTCTGGTGATTACTTTGAATCTTCTTTCCTTTTGGCATGCCTTGTAATTTTTGTTGAAAACTGTTCATATTATATCAGGTAATAGAAATTGAGGTAAATAGACCTTAACTGTGAGGATTTATATTAATCTGGCTTGGCACTGAACTGTGTTTAATGTTTGCTGTAGCTACATATACCAGTAGCTATATATACCAGGTTTCTGTAGCTATATATACCTCTGGTGTCCTTTTTTCTCCCTCTTGACTTGGGCTTCCCTAAGTCCTCTTCATCAGGAAGAGTCTGTGTCTTGCAGTTCTTTAAGCTGTATCACATGGGTAGTATATTGGATCCTTGCTGGTGTGGCAGCAAGGAATAGGTAAGAAGGCACTGTCAATCCTTTTAATGTCTTTTTGTTTTTACTTAAAAATATTCCTCCTTTCACTTTCTCTTTCTCTTAAGTCATTATTTGCTGTGTTTATGTGCTGTATGTTCCTGCTTGTTCAGTCTTCATTTCTAAAATGTGTCTTTATTTTTTTTTATTTCCTGAGATCTCTTGCCAAATTTCTAAGTTTTTGTAATTCTGATTTATGTTTTTTTTTTTTTTTTTCCATGTCCAGCAACGAATCGCAACCCTCAGTGTCGCCCCCGTACCGGACCGGGACCGGCAACGGGATCGCAGCCCTCGGCGCCGCTCCCACGCCTCCCTCAGCCAGTGAGCGGGAACCAGTCTGCATGTGGGATCCGAACCCTCAGCAGGAGCGCCGCCGCGCTTCCCAAGCTGCGCACTATAGCAGTGCGCCACCCGGCCGGCCCCCTGATTTATGTTTTTATTTCATGTCTTGAATCACAGTAAGTGCTTTAGATCCTTCTAAAAGAGTAGGTTAAAGTTTTGGTATATTTTGTAAGCATGTCTTTGGGGTGCTTTCATTGAGGATAAGGATATTATTCTACTTTTTAAATCTTTTTTTCTTATAATGGCTTAGTATGGGATTGCCACCAATACATTTTGTTGCTCATTTTTGTGTAAAACTAACTTTCTCAATCTTTTGGAAAGAGTGTGGTTCAGGATAGTTTATTTTATTTTTTTTAACTTCAAAAAGCTTTCTCTTTGGCTGTTTTCATGCAGTGCTCAAAACCATGATGGCTAGATTCCCTTCCCACTCTTACCTGAACCTCCTCTTTTTCTCTACAGTCCATATTATGAGTAATTTTGATTTCATTCACATAGTTCCTTCAAGGGCCCTACCCTGGGAGGGAGATTTGGACAGTCAGTTTTTCATCAGTTCATAGTGTCCTGATGGTTTCAGCTCTTCAGACCTCACTGTGGACCTTTGCACTCAGCTGCTGTTGCTTCTGGTTACTTTCTCAATTTGGCCCATGGTACTTTCCAGTGAATATCAGTAATTTTGATTTCATTCACATAGTTCCTTCAAGGGCCCTACCCTGGGAGGGAGATTTGGACGGTCAGTTTTTCATCAGTTCATAGTGTCCTGATGGTTTCAGCTCTTCAGACCTCACTGTGGACCTTTGCACTCAGCTGCTGTTGCTTTTGGTTACTTTCTCAATTTGGCCCATGGTACTTTCCAGTGAATATCATTTGACTGTATTGGAATCCTTTTATTCCCAGGTGTGACAGATGCCCAGTACTTCTTTCTGCTTCTCCCACACAGATGTTGATATCACACAAATCTTGGGGCGATTGGGGGATTGCAGCTACTCACTTCCACTTTGGAATTTATGTGGCTACTGTGTCACATGTTTTTGCTGTAAATACAGTCCATGAGGTCTTTGGTTTTGATATCTAATTGACCAGATATGTGGAAATTCTAAGAGATTCAGAAATATGTTACCTCGGCTACCATCTTCCCAGAATCCCTTCTCACCTTCTCCGAATGTCCCTTGCTAATCCAGAAAAGGTCAAACATTGTCGTTCCCTAAGTGTTAGTTAACTTGAACACCTTTCCTTCACAGCATCATGCTGCAACCTTTCTAAAAATTTTTCAGAGGCTCCTTCCTGCTCCCAGAATCAATTCTAAAGTCCTTAACGTAGTCGTAGACATTGAACTTCTGTTAGCTTACTCCTTTTTCACTTACAATGTCCACCACACCCTTGCACAAATCCTTTATTATAGGCTCTTTTGTTTATTCAGTGTTCTACAAACACAAGGTTGTACACACCTCTGTGCCTTTGCCAGTGCTGTTTTCTAAATGGCAATACTCTTCCACTCTTTCTTCCTCATCCTACTCAACCCAAAATTACACCTTTTCTGCAATTGTAATTTTTTCTTGAACCACCTAGTCAGAATGAATCACCAATTTTGGTGCAAAGCAGTTAAGTAGTTAGAAGCACAGACTCTGTCTCTGGATTTAAATCCCAGCCTGGATGATATATAGACTTGGGATAAGTCCTCATCTACAAAATGGGAATTAGAATTCTGCTGCATTGATTAGTTATTTTTGAGACTATATTGAGACAATCCACGCAAAGGATTTTGTACTTTCCTGGCATGTAATAAGTGATCAGTAATTGGGAGCCACTGTTAATGTCTTTCTCTACCACTAAAGTATGTCTTAGAGGGCAAAGACCTACTCCTACAAAATTATACCATACTTAGGGGCTAGCATGCTGCTTTGACTATACTAAATATTAAAAGAAAATTGTTGATGTTATTTTTGACCATGCAAAAGGGGAAAACTCATGGTAAGTTTAGGGAGAAGGCAATTCAACTGCAAAAATAAGCAGGAGCTAGCTTACAGTGTAGAAGAGAGGAAAAAATATGGCTATTGAACTAATGCAGAACTAGGTTCAAATCATGGCCATGGAATCTATAACCTGTAAGATATAATTATGTGCCTATTAGAGTGTTAAGAATGTGGGCTCCAGAGCTAGACTTCCTAGGTCTGAATCCAGGCTGTAACACTTCTCAACTGTGAGAGCCTGGGCAACTTTTTCACTACTGTGAGCCTCAGTTCCCTTCTCTTTAAGATGGGGATAATCATAATACCTACCTCATAGGGTTGCCATGAGGATTTCATGAGTTGTTGTATACAAAGTATTTGGAACTGCCCACATGTAGGTGTTTGCAGTATTATTAAGGTGCCAATTCTGATTACCCAGGAAGCTCTGATGCTGTGCCCATGAAGAACTCATATGAACAAATAAACAAGTAAATGGTGATTGAGTCTCTTATACTACTTTCTGCGGTCATGGCTGAAGTGTCAAATAAGAGTGGGTTCTATTTTGATTTTGGTTGTTGTTTCTATTAAGATGGGGAAAAAGAATCTTGCATTGGCAGAGTAATAGATTATTATGCAGAGTAAGACAATCAGAAGAGGCATCAACACTGTCATACATTTTGGTATGGATCCTGGATTCATTTATCTTAAATTCTGGTCACTTGAAAAGATTGCTGGCTGACTCCGGGTGAGGAACCATCATCTCACAAAAACATTTCACCTCATAACTTAATCCTTTAATATTTACCTTGAAGAAGGAAGCAAACTCTGTATTGCCGTGATAAATAGAAGAACAATAAATGCACAGACCAAGTTTGACTTGAATACTTCATCCCTCATTTGAGAATACTGTAATTAAAAAAAAAAGGAGAATGAATTACTTTGCAGCAGAGTTGGGCTTTCAGAAGAGTTAAGCTTTAGCAGTGTTTGGGGTTGGGGGGATCAGCAAGAAGAAGCAAGGCAATTAAATCTTTTTTAAACAAATTAAGAGGAATCCTTAATAAAATCTTTACAGAGCATTATTTCCATCCCTCCCACCAGCCTTCCAGAGAGACCTCAGGAGTAAATACAATTCCTTTCATAGTAAAGGGTATGGGAGGGGACTTTTTATGAGCCTATGCAGTTCTTCACCTCCCTGGGAACTCACATCATTTTAACAGAACAGAAGAGCACACATCCATATACACAGCAAATCAAATTCCCATTGACTTTCTTCACAAGTGAACTTAAGTCATTTAAGGATCTTACTGTTTCTTGTTAGGTTTGGGGACATGGGGAAATGTTTTACCAGGGGTCTTTCTGCTTCCTTTGTTTTAAAAAAGTGATTAGAACTAAATTCACAGAATCTTAGAATAGAAGGTAGCTTCAGAGATCTCCAGTTAGTGCAGCCCTTGCATTTCATAGAGGAGAAACTAAGATTGATTGACCAATACGCTCGATGCCCTTCTGTTGTCTGCTCGAGGCGGCCCTGGGGGATGGCGGTAACTTTATTTTGATTATCCAGAGTACTCAGTAATTTCATTGTCTAGCTTTAAAAGCTTCTGGAAGGTCAACATTGAATGCATACTTTTCTTACTCCTGCCTAGTCTCCTGAGCCATGTTGGAGTCACTAGACAAGGAATAATTTACTACTTTCACAGAAAAGGAAGGGTTTTAAAAACAGAAAAAACCCCATAGAATTAGCTTAAACCAAGCACCTCAGTTTGCCTTAATGCCAAAGAGGTCTGGTAACCTGCTATACTGCACAGAATGCAGACCATTTTTTGAGGTGGGGAACAGAAAGCTGAACTTGGTTTTGGAACGTTGTCATCCCTGGTTTGAATTTCACAGTTACTTTATGCAGGAAGCTGGTAAACAGCTCTCACAACATCTTAAACTCTATGTCCACATTACCAAGATAAGGTTTCATAGATCAGTGAAATAATAAAATTTGTCAACCCTCTTGTTGGTATGGTGCTGAAAATCAGCAATTATATGGTTTTTCCTCTCTCGCTGACTTCTTGGTATGGTCTGGTTTTAGACTGGAATTTACTGCTCGGTGTCATGGCTAAGGTTTGGGGAATGACCTGTAGCTGGTAAGCTTCATGGATGAAGCACAACGCTGCTCAGAGACTGCACATTTATTGCTCCTGGAGGTGAATGCCTTTTCTGCTCCCCAGTATTGGCACCTCTGTCCTCTTGCTGATAACTTGCTTGGTATCTTTAGGTGAACCAGGAATCACTATACGACACACTCACTCCTGATAAAACTATACAAAATCCATGCTACTAATAGTTACCAACAGTGCTGCCTCAGAGCAATGCATAGCCATTGAGATCCACACATACCACTCATTGGAAACAAATGAGCCACAAAGTAAATTCACAGAAAGATAAATGTCTGAATTTCTTCTAACAACTGATTGCACAAGGTCATCATAATTATTCTTCGTTGGCCGACTGATTAATTTCAAACCAGCTTGGTTATACAGATTTGATAATGGGATTTTTAAAACAATAACAACAGTAATTTTTAGTGTACTTAATCCTTCTCCTCCTCCTTTTTCACCTTCTTCATCATCATCATATGCATCATTACTAACATC
>NW_007727154.1:45274-47033 GCF_000696425.1 Galeopterus variegatus | reverse complement strand
ACAACTGATTGCACAAGGTCATCATAATTATTCTTCGTTGGCCGACTGATTAATTTCAAACCGGCTTGGTTATACAGATTTGATAATGGGATTTTTAAAACAATAACAACAGTAATTTTTAGTGTACTTAATCCTTCTCCTCCTCCTTTTTCACCTTCTTCATCATCATCATATGCATCATTACTAACATCATCACAGGATCTGGAAGTTGCTATGGACCATCACCTTTCCAATACAGAAATCATTTCCAGAACATCCTGGGTGTCTGCTCGGATGTCTGCTGATTTCCTCAGGTGGCCTTCTCTGCTTCGTCGGGAGAAGTGGACTTCTTTTCTCTGTGCTGGGGCAGGGCATCCGATGATTTTAAATACCCTCAACTTGAAAACTCCCAGAGCCTGAGCCTCAGATTTCACTCATTTGCAAGGGCTCCTTTACATTATTGGCCTGTTCTCACCGTGAACAAGTCTTTTCCTACAGATCCCAAGCCTAAGTCTCTGTGGTCCTTTCCTGAATATTTCTTATGGATAACTTAAAGAATGTCACATCATCATCATTTTTTTCAAAACTAAATTGCATAAAGTTTTATATTTTTCATTTTCTTCAGATGAAATAATATAAAGCTGGGTGGAGACAAAAGAGAACGACTTACTTTGCCTGCAGATTTGTCAGTATTTCACTGTGAGCAAAGCCAATTTCTTTGAACCTTTTCTTGTGTCAAATGGGGACACTAATATAATTCATAGGTTTTGCAATGCTACAACATCCTATTATTTTTATGTTTAAACTCTAGTGCCTAGCACGGACACACAAAAGAAGAACCTTATACTATTTGTGAAATTGGTGTCATTCAAATATAAAATATTGGGCTTTGGAATGGAGCACATTGTTACTTTGGAAATGCAAGGAGAGCAAAACTATGAAAAGAAAATGCCTAATTGGCTCAGGATGATAGGGTACCGAGATTGAGTGGTGATTCATTTCATGTCCTCTTGACTTGTGAAGGTCTGAACCGTCTGGTTCACAGCTATATTAAGTCAGTTGTATGCTCACACCTGCCATAGTTAGAGACTCCTTGTCTTGGCTCTGTTCTGTCCTCACCTGGCCCCATGTCTCCTTTTACGTCTTAGTTGTGAGCATGAACTAATCTAGAGCTAGACTATCTGTATTTGAATCCCAGCTCTAACACTTACTAACCATGCAACTGTGGACAAATTCACTAAGCTTTCTAAGTCTCAGTTTCCTCATCTAGAGAAGGGGTATAATAATAGGAAATATCTCATAAGAGTTGCTGGGAGGATGAAATGAGTTAATATGCAAAGTGCTTAGAGCAGTGGTTTGCACATGACAAAACTCTAGTGTTTCCTACTGTTAATCAATTCATTATACTTATTTTATTGCTATACTTTTTTACCTTTATGAAGCCTGCCTTTTCAACCACAGTGTTGCCTTTTAGAATGCTGTCTTCTTTTCCTTTGTACATAATCATATTTTGCACTCAATGGGGACCCCTATAATGTTGTTGACTAATTGGTCTACCATGTTAGAAAAGATTCGTCCAAAGGGATTTTGATCTCATGTATGGTCTATTGGCTTGGGAACAAGCCCCACTATTATTCTTTCCCTTGCTTCCTAAAAGGTCCCCCACCACTGGGTGGAGTTCTCAACTTCTCCAGGAACGCTTAGGAAAGGTGTCCTTAGGAATGACCACTGGACCCTTACAATTCACTGCAAGGGAACTTGGCAACATTTTTTTTTTCTT
>NW_007727154.1:41266-45248 GCF_000696425.1 Galeopterus variegatus | reverse complement strand
CCCCATGTCTCCTTTTACGTCTTAGTTGTGAGCATGAACTAATCTAGAGCTAGACTATCTGGATTTGAATCCCAGCTCTAACACTTACTAACCATGCAACTGTGGACAAATTTACTAAGCTTTCTAAGTCTCAGTTTCCTCATCTAGAGAAGGGGTATAATAATAGGAAATATCTCATAAGAGTTGCTGGGAGGATGAAATGAGTTAATATGCAAAGTGCTTAGAGCAGTGGTTTGCACATGACAAAACTCTAGTGTTTCCTACTGTTAATCAATTCATTATACTTATTTTATTGCTATACTTTTTTACCTTTATGAAGCCTGCCTTTTCAACCACAGTGTTGCCTTTTAGAATGCTGTCTTCTTTTCCTTTGTACATAATCATATTTTGCACTCAGTGGGGACCCCTATAATGTTGTTGACTAATTGGTCTACCATGTTAGAAAAGATTGGTCCAAAGGGATTTTGATCTCATGTATGGTCTATTGGCTTGGGAACAAGCCCCACTATTATTCTTTCCCTTGCTTCCTAAAAGGTACCCCACCACTGGGTGGAGTTCTCAACTTCTCCAGGAACGCTTAGGAAAGGTGTCCTTACGAATGACCACTGGACCCTTACAATTCACTGCAAGGGAACTTGGCAACATTTTTTTTTTCTTCAGATGAGGAACTTGAGGATCAGGAATGGGAAAGAGCTTGTCATGGTCAATATTGGTGGGTGGCCAAAATTCAGACAATAAACCACATCTCTTGACTGCAGCCAAGTGTTTGTTCCATTGGACCACTGTCTATGAGGCAGTATCTGAGCCAACTATAAATGGGATTTATACCAGTTAAAAGGGCATGTCATTTGGAATAAATTATAAATATTTCCTTTGAGAGCCTATATTAGAGTATGGAATATTATTGTTTTCCAACCTGTAGGGTTTTGGTTGGTTCAGAAAAAGGTCAAGATCTAGTGTAACAAACTTGAATAACAATGACAATGCCTAGTGTGGGGTAGGCACTGGGCTATATGCGTTACACGAATGATCCCATTTAATTATCTAACAACTCTTTGAGGAAGATCCTATTTATCATATCCCCATTTTGTAGATTAAAAAAAATGAGGATTAGAATGATTGAGCAACTCAACCACATCTTCACAGTTGTAATAGGAATCCAAAAAGTTTGACCATAGACTATAAGGTCTCTCTGGCTGCAGTATCTGCTGCAACTTTGCTGTTAGGGTAAGGCCATCTTATTCATAGTGTGCACAATAGTGTTTTTTGGTATATTTCTGTGATGTGATGAAAGGAAATGTGTTAAAAATTTGAGTTTATGTAAACCTTGGTTAGAATGAAAGCAAAGCATGACCTGGGCCAAGAATAGATTTTAGAAACACTCTATGAATTAGTTCAATAAAACGGCATTGTTGTATTTTTGTAATTGATGAATGGATCATCAGCAAGTTCAGTGGAGAATAAAAAGCCCTGTTCTTAGGCCTGGATGGGTGAACTGATAACAGGGAAGAAAACAAAAGAAACAGTGGATTTTATTTAAATGCAACAGAAGAAGAGAAATCACGATCTTTGAAAGATTAACATATTGTTTGAAAAATGAGAATTCCTACTTGGATTATTGAAGTTGAGATTTGGAGTTCCTTCTAAGGAAACAGGGCAGAAAGAACTTGTGTTCCATTTGTTCGTATCTGGAGATGTTGGCCCTGTATTCTCTTGCAAGGCATCTTCAGAAATAAAATCAAAGCCATGAGGGTCAATGAGTTTTTAGAGTGTCACAAAGAAGCCAGGAAACTCAAGTCTGATCATAGGAAGGAAAAGCCCATTTCAGATTGTTCATACACAGAGGGATGCTCAGGGAAGCTAGCTTGCAGAAGTGATAGACAGAGCCTCCTATCTCCTATGTTTCTGTGACTGAGACAGTCTTGAAAAATATTCCTGGATGAGGGGGAGGAAAATCATCCCGCTCTCCTAGATTCTCCATTTTGAGTATAAGCTAAAAGGTACTGATTAAATTCTTACATCTCTATAAGATGTAGAGGATGCATCTAGCTAAAGCAATTATCTAACTAATTGTTCAAACTACAACTATGTTTTTATTGTATTATTCCTACTATTATTATTATTTTAATCCAAGATTGTGTGTGAGATTACAAAATCTTACAGGTGGAGTGGGTTGTATTTGTCAGCTTGGTCCAACCCTTACTAATGCCGACTTCACTCAGCAATATCTCTTAGAAATGAGCCATTAACTCCTGCCTGAATATTTCCAGTGATGGGGAAATCAGCTCCTCGTGCAGGATCCCATTTCATCTTTGGAGAAATCCAGTTTGAAGAAAGAGAGTTTTCTAGCACATCTAGCACATTAATATGTTTTGTTAAATTAAAGAAGAATCTCAACCTGGACAACCTGTTCATTTTGCACAAGTCCAATCAAATTATTATCTGGAGCGATTCTATGAGTGACAAGTGAGTTTGTGGAATCTCTTAGAAGCACATAAGGAAAAATGTTAACATGTATCTAAGACGGAGGGTTTCAGAAGTGTGAGACTGGGAGGACCCACCCCTTGCCCCCAGGATGACATAGGGCCCATACATTTTCTAATGTCATGCTCTTCCTTGGTGGGGGAGTTAGACCAACGTATGAGAATTCCAAGCAGAACTTTTACAAAGCTTTCAACCTACCATTCTTCCAGCTCATGCTCCCCTAAATCTTCAACCTCTGGGAGGAAGGACTCTTCCTTTCTTGATTTGTCTAGTCTTCTAAGCCATAGTGAGGCCAAGAGTGGTAACTATTCCTGTATTCCTTGCCTAGAAGCCCCTGGCTGTAGATAATGGTGATGTCCACACAAAAAGCATTAGGACTGCTTCAATGACCACGTCAGTGACCTTTGGGTTAAAATCATAATTCTTTCATTCTATACTATACTATTATAGGTGAAATTGGCACTTCTGACTCTGAAAATGTTACCTTTATGAGACTGGAGATGGCTAATTAGTCTGATAAAAAGACACAAATGAAATGGCCCTTGGTATCATTTGACTACCTAGAGGGTAGAAATAGCAGTAATTTTATATGGTAAAATGGAGAATATAAAGGAATTTCCTAAGTCTGCTGTTTGGATAAGGAAAAGATTTCTTCCCTAAGCCCCTATGAAAGCTGTCCTTCATACCTGAAGAAGATAGCCTAAATACACTATTTTGAGCAGCACAAACTCAAGAGGAGCCTGATGCTGCAAAAAATAATCTCTTTTAAAAATAATTTTAATAAGATCACGCAAATGATGAGGAAGTGTCTGATTTAGAAAAGTGAAACAGAACACCGAGATGATTTGGTTCGCACTCCGTGTTCTCACCTTTCTGCACCTCAATAAGAAATGAAGTGTTTCAACAAATTCTGAATGTCTCCAAGATATAAATGTGCATTTTTTTTCTCATTACCTAATTCCAGAGTCCAACATCCTAACCTATGAGAAAGTTCATTTATTGGCTTAGTCTTCTTTTTTTTGCACAACTCCTCCTTTATTATCTTATTCTTTATTATCTCATAACTCTAATAAAAGTTGATGGAAAGAAGGAAGAAACATTTCAAAGTCCGTGGTGCATTTTTCCTGAAATCTTTTGAGCCTCCATATTTAACTTTGATTTTCTTATTGAAAACAGACAAAATGGAGAGAAATTTTGAACACAGATCAGTAACAATATACTTAGCCAAAGGATTATCTAAAGTTTCCTTTGTGTGACAAATCTTTGTTTACAGAAAAAAAGGTACATTAGGGCTGGCCCGGTGGCGCACTGTGCTAGTGCGCTGCTTGGGAAGCGCGGCGGCGCTCCCACCGAGGGTTCGGATCCCACATACGGACCGGTTCCCGCTCACTGGCTGAGCGAGGCACGGGAGCAACACCGAGGGTTGCGATCCCGTTGCCGGTCCTGGTCCGGTACGGGGGCGACACTGAGGGTTGCGATCCGTTGCCGGACACGGAAA
>NW_007727154.1:38500-40191 GCF_000696425.1 Galeopterus variegatus | reverse complement strand
AACCATTCCTCCTGTGCACCCTGCTGGCCACATCATCAATGCATTCCAAACTTCATGGAAAGGTGGCACCGTGAAAAGGATAGGAGCTTGCAAGATGTCATAGAAACAGTCTCAACTTTGGAGACAGAGTGAGTTAGATTTGAATTCCAGCTCTGCTGCCTTCTATAAGTGTGGGCCTTGGGAAATCTACTCAAACTCTCTGTCAAATAGTAAAACCAATACCTACAAGAAAAGATGTAACAGTTAAATTAAATGATGTAACAAAAATGAAATACTTGTGATAGGACCTAATATGATAGTAAGTGATTGCTATGGTTTGAATGTTTGTGTCTCCTCCAAAATTCACAATGAAACTTAATCTCTAATGTAACTGTGTAAAGAGATGGGCCCTTAAGGAGATAATTAGGCCATGAAGGCTCTGGCCTCATGGGTGGGATTAGTGCCTTATGAAAGGAATGGAAGGGACTAGATAGGTCTTTTTTGCCTTTCCACCTTCTGCCATGTGAGGACTCAGCAACAAGGTGCCATCCTGGAAGCAGAGTCTGGGCCCTCATCAGACACCAAACCTGTCAGTGCTTCCTGACCTTGTACTTCCCAGCCTCCATAACTGTGAGCAGTAAATTTATGCTATACATAAATTACCCAGCAGGAACGGACTAAGACAGTGATCAACAAATGTCAATTTCCTTGAACCCTGGTGCCTTAGCTGCAATTCACTGCATCCTCCAAAGGCACTTAACAAGTATTATCTGCATTTCATCTGCACAACAATCTATTGAGGCAGCCATGATCATGCTCATTTTTAGGATGGGAAGTTCAATGATTGGCCCAAGAGCACAAGCTGGAGCATAAATTTCCAGGGAGGAGAGGCTATGGCTTTCTCATGTACATATACCTCAGTATATGCCTGATGGTGTGCAAACTCAGTGCAAATTGAGCAGAAAAAATGCTCTGAGCTGTGCTGGATGGACTTCCCAGGAATCACAAAAAGCATGAATGGAGGGATAGTTCTTGCAGGGGCATGAAGAAACCCACCCGTGAAATAATGTAGCCTTGTCTGGCTTGTCCTTTTGGGATGATCAAACACCAAACTCTCTTAAAGAGAGAGCTTATATTTCTCATCTTATTTGGAAGATGGTGATGATAGGGAACTTCCTCTAAATAATTTAGAGAAAAAACAAATGAATGCCACTTATATCTCAGGGGGCCAAAATGGCCGCTGTTTGTGCTCCAGGGATCTGGAGGCATTGATAGGAGCACCTCTTCAAATGGACTACAGGCCTTTGGTTAGATTTATGAAGACTGGGACCCTGGGACCCTGGGATACAAGACCCATTAAGATTGACTTGTCCCACAATTTTTAGTACAGTAGTTTCTTTACAAAGCTTAAGGAGAAGTGTGAGATTTATTTTAAGTGAGAACATAGCCTCACGCAGGTTTGGATTGTCATAAAATTAATCAGAAGGACAAGGGAAAAGAAAGACTATCAAATTTACTCAAATACCTGTTATATGAATATTGTGTCACCCAATTGTCACATCAATCCTTAGGAGCAGTTGAGCATAATCATCTCAGTGAGATCAAGCCCCTAGTCCTGTGTCACCCAGCCAGTAACCAGCAGAAATTGGGTTCGAGTCACATCTACCTAGTAATCAAGTTTACGTTCTTTTCTCTGTCTTTTTTTTTTTTTT
>NW_007727154.1:36436-37658 GCF_000696425.1 Galeopterus variegatus | reverse complement strand
TTTTTTTTTTTTTTCATAAAGACTAAAAACTTGTGAGCTACGTGAGGATCCTGCAAGTTTGTGGGGGCATCCATTTGAGTGACAGAAAAGATATTGACTTGTTAGTATCCACTAGTGATTAGTAAATTAATCAACAGCCCTTTGTGCCCACTTCTATTTCCAAAATGGAATTTGAACCAGGGTCTGTTTGATCCCAGAGTCTGTGCTCCTGGGTCTATAGTGAGCCTTAAAGAGACACCCCCTGACTAAAATACATCCCCTATAGGCCTGTCTAAGGCTATGTTGGCATCAAGTGTGGACCTGGGGACCTTCTGATATTAGCTGGTCTCTGAAGGTGTGGGACAAGTGACCAGCACAAGTCTCATGCTCAGCCAAGGACAGAGAAAAGTAGCCAGCAATTCAGAATAACAGAATTCTAAGAAAGATTCTCTCAAAATTTAGGTCCCTCTGCAAAATCAGAAACTTGGGGGCATAGTGATGGGCAGGTGCCTGCATTTTAAACAAGATCCCCAGTATGAAAGCTATTAGCCTATAACAATGAGGGTTTTTACTGCATAAATTTGTTACAATTACAAGAGGAGACATTTTCTCAATGGAAAAAGTTTCAAAGTTAAGTAGAAAGATAAGAGCATTGAAAGAAGGAAGGAAATCTAATCTTCATGGATATGGTTTAATTTTAAGATTAAAATCACTGAAATGCCCACATCAAAAGCATAAATACCCAATCAATTTTTGAGTATATATTAAACGTATTCTAATCTTTATTCAAGATGAGGAAGTTGCCTGATTCTGAGGTGGTAACGTTATTTTTGGAACAGTAAGCTTAATGAACCCATTCCAAATAAGTTTTCCTGTATTATTAAGCTCTCCAAGCACTAAAGCTTCTAGGCTGGTTTCTCTGGCCTGAAAACATCCATAAATATTGTAATTAATTGCCTTCCCCATCGTAAGCTTGAGTCAGAACCTTATCCTAGAAGAGGAATGAGGACCAAAGGCTGAGAAACATCACCTTCTTGCAGGTGCTCTGAAAATGGAAGGGCCTGAGACAAATGACTCCACAAAGGTTTAAGTTCCTCACTGTATAAAGAAGGCTTACAAATCAATAAGTCAAAGGTGAGTGCCACAATCAAAGATGGGCAATTAAGACAAAGATGCAAATTGCACCATTAAGATAAATGTGCAAATCACAAAAAGAGAAATATAAAGACCAAAACATATACAG
>NW_007727154.1:22932-36360 GCF_000696425.1 Galeopterus variegatus | reverse complement strand
TGCAGGTGCTCTGAAAATGGAAGGGCCTGAGACAAATGACTCCACAAAGGTTTAAGTTCCTTACTGTATAAAGAAGGCTTACAAATCAATAAGTCAAAGGTGAGTGCCACAATCAAAGATGGGCAATTAAGACAAAGATGCAAATTACACCATTAAGATAAATGTGCAAATCACAAAAAGAGAAATATAAAGACCAAAACATATACAGAAAGATGTTCCACCTCAGTCATAATTAAAAAAATAAAAATAAAAATGACAGGGAGATGCTGTTTGCTTCTTATCAAATTGGCAGTTTTTACAAAGTATAGGCATAATTCTTGAGGGCAATTTTGGAATGCATATCAAGTATTTTAAAATGTAGTTTCTCTTTTACTCATCTTGAGGATTCCATCCTAAGGAAATAAATAAGCCTGGATATATGATTTAACTGTGACAATGGCCATCACAACGTAGTTTATAATTTATAGTAGTGAAAAAACTGAAAAAAAAAAAAAGCCAAAAATGGTTGAAACATGTAATGGAACAGCATGCAGTTACTAAAATTATTTTGTAATTGAATATTTAATAGTATGGGAAAAGGATCAAGCAAAGAATGCTTAACACTATGTTACAAAGCACTATGTACGAAATGGTCTGTTTATAAAAAATTGCATAGACAAGTACATAGATGCACACTTGTGTTTCATGTTATGGTATGTTGTGTTATGTTAACAGCAATTATTCTGAGTTGAAAGATCAAAAGGGATTTCATTTGCTTCCTTTGTCTTCTATACTTGGTATGAACTTTTGTTAGTAAAAATGCATTCTTCTTTTAATAAGAAAAAAAATCTAATATGACCAACTGCATTTGACAGACATGTTATGTTTTCTACATCTCTTTATCACGGTTCAGGTTTTTGCTTGTCCCTGAGATCTGTCAGCCCCCCTTGGGAAATATTTAGCCTGACTAAAGAAAGGCAAAGGACTCTTCTGTGAAATCTGAGAGAAGCCAAAGAGGACCAGATTAAGCCCCCTCCCTTCATCTAGGGGTCTGCTCAGAAAGTCTAATGAAGTTGCTAGGAAGTGAAAATGTCCAAAACCACTAATTCTAACCTGGCTGAGGCCCAAGCCTTGGGCCACACACCTTGTCACAAGACATCCACACTGGTTGATTTTTGAGAGTGAAAAGAGGTGCCACTAATAATGACATTGGGAAAACAGGTGTGAACAGGGACTGTCCCTGGCAAACCAGGACATGAATTCACAATGGTCAATGATTCATAGCACCAACTACTGAAAGAGGTCAAGAGCTCCAAATCCCTCACTTCACAGATGAGGAAACCGAGGACTAGAGAAGGAAAATGTATTGACCAAAATTGACTCATAAGCCACATATGTCATGAGCATATTTTTCTGAAGCTTAAGTCGGAAAAATGTGCTCAGATACCTGGAGGGGAGGAGAAGGGGTGAACCACCTTCAATTTCCATGGCAGGGAGTGAACAGAACTTTAGTCTTCTCTCCTGAAACTCCACTGAAAAGGGTCAAATAGAAACTGACCCATGCCTATTAGCTCTTAGAGTTTGCAAAGTATATCCTGAGACCAGCTACAGGGGTCAAGGCAATGTCCCCCAATCTTCTTCTTAACCTGATTCTTTATTCATTTTCTTACTCATTCAACAAGTATTTATGCAACACCATGAGGTATATAAAAGTCCTGTTTCACATAACACTTTTGTAGATATGCCAATTCTTATAAGCAAAAGTGACCAGGAAGTGTCTGAATGATATCTCTATACATTTCAGTGGGGCTTTGTGTTCTCTAATTCACTCAAAAAGATGGAGAGGTGAACGGGTTCCCTTATCCATGCACCTTCTTTTTCAAACAAAATGAAGCCCTTTCCACCCTACAAAAATAGCAAGGGTAAAACCATTGTTTCCATTTTCATTTTTCTTTTCAGAAAACATGCTTTTTTATGGTCCAAACTTGCTCCCAAGAAGCAGAGTAGGGCAGTGGAGGAGAAGAGGCTTTGGAGTCATAAAGACTGTATGTATTTCAAAAATTCTTGGATGCACATTTTTTTAAATTAAAATATAAATTTTTTACTAAAATGCATACTTTAACATCTCTGAAATCAGAATGCATCTATCAATGGAATCTCAAAACCGTGAGTTCTTTCCAGGGGTGTGTGTGATTAATTCTGCTGGTCACCAGGTGGCATTGTCAACTTGGGACCACTTCAAATTATATTCTCTGCCTGAGGGTTTGCTTTTTTTAAAGACAATATTTAATGTGTGAACTCAGGTGGCAAACTTATGCAGATTCCTTTTTGGAGTTTAAATTCTTGGGAAGCTCTTTTCCCTAATCTAATCAATACCAGGGTATAGGCATGTGGGTTCCCTCACTGCCCCTGTCTATTGGGTGTTTCTTTTTCCCTGTTGTCCTTACCCTGAGGGTGTAAGCTGAGCTTTGTGTGTGTGTGTGTGTGTGTGTGTCCATGTGTGCGTGTGTGTGTGTGCACACGTGCACTTGTTTCCTCTTAGACTCCCCATATTGGGTGATTTTTCTTTTTGAGTGCTGCATAGAAAACAGAGCATCTTACAGTTGATGGCACCTTACTGTCAATGAAATATAATAGCTGGTTTTTGAGATCTATGACCTCTGCTTAACCTCTTGGAGGCTCAGTTTTCTTTTTTGTAAGTGGGATAGTAATGTCTCTCTGAAGATGCAATAAACTGAAATATATAACACCAGGCACAGAGCAGCTGCACACTGATACTATTCTCTGATTCTGGAATCCTACAGATTTGAAAGCCTTGTTTTTATTTTGCCAAGGCTCTAGGACCCTTTCCTACATAACCTCTCCCCCAAACCCCTTCCCTATGACTCTCACCCCATCCAAAGCTCAAAAAAGGAGAAGACGAAGAGAGTGCAGGATTGTCTTCATCACATGAAGGTACATCAAAAAGTTCATGGTGGGATTCATATAACCTTTAAAGCCATTTTTCCTTGAACTTTTTGAAGTACCCTCATACAAGAGCCCGGAAGAGCTAGTCCTAAGGCTCCAGGCAGAAGCAGTGTAGTGAACAGACAGGAGCACTGGCTTTGGTGTCATAGTGGGTGCAGATTCCAGTCCCTCTGCTCACAGTCTGACTTTGGGCAAGCTTCATAATTATTTCTCCATGTCTCCTTTCATCAAGTGTAAGATGAGGCTGATGATATCATCTATTTTATACTTTGTTGTTAATTTGTGCAAACAGCTTAGAAATAGTACTTGGTACTTAGTAACTCAGTTCCTAGAGAGGGTCTCAGAGCAGGAGCCAACAAGGATTGCCTCTGTGACATGAGGGGAGTGAATGTTTTCTGATGTGCCCCATTGCCCTCACATCCCAGGAACCCATGCACTGCAGAGCACGTGCTAGATGGGACAAGGCAGGACCGTCAGTGGGTAGGTCCCATGTTCGTTCAGGATGCTGTCCTCTGGCTCTCCTAGAAGAAACTCCCCTGATAAGAGAAGTTAATCTTAGGCATGCTCTGCCTCCCTTAGGTCCATTGCTTCCATCACCAGGTGGCTGCAGGTAGGATGTGGACAGTATTAAATAAAACACACTGGAAACAATCTATAGTCTGCAAGGATTAGGTCATTAGTGAAGCAAGTACATCCTTACCAAGAATGAATGAAAGAGTTAAGCACAGCTCTGGACACAGGTATTTACCCAGGCTAATTGAGAAGATTCTTTGTAAAGCCACCCTGCTTGTTGTCCTAGCTCCTTGAGCTTAGTAACCAGGAATGAAAATGCATTTAATCTGGACCTTAAGTCCTTAATTACATTATGAATAAGAAAAACCTAGGGCTGACCCATGGCTCACTCGGGAGAGTGCGGTGCTGATAACACCAAGGCCACGGGTTTGGATCCCTATATATGGATGGCTGGTTAGCTCACTTCAGAGAGTGTGGTGCTGAAAACACCAAGTCAAAGGTTAAGATCCCCTTACCGGTCATCTTTAAAAAAAAAAAAAAAAAAGCTAAAACCACCTGCTATTTTTAGGGGAATTTGAATGAGGCAAAATTTTCCTTTTCCTTTTGTTTTGTTAGCACATTGACACAATATATTTCAAGTTGGGAATTGCAGGTGAAGGTATTAATTTTGGAGTGTGCAATCTTTGGGTAGTCATCAAAGAAACTCATTGGGAAAGGTGCTTGTGCATGGAAGTGTAAATTCCCCAAACCAAAGTAAGCAGACTCTTCCCAGGCAGCTGAACAAACTCACAGAAAATTGCTCATTGGAGCTTTACAGAGTATTGGATCAAACTCCTGAAATTTGCTTGCAAATTCCCTGCTGTTCTTTCCTGGGGCTCATGCAGATGCCAAGCACCTCCTGTGCTCAGTCAGGGAAGATCTGTCAGCTTCCATCAGTGTGAAGGAGCAGCCCAGTTAAGCAGGGACAGCACCCCGTCTTCCTAGTCCCCTTTCTGGTTCAGAGCTGGGGTGGGGGAGTGAAATGGGAAAAAGTCATCATCAGTATGGCGATGGCTGCCATTTTTTAACACTTTACCTAATCAAGGCATTGCCCTAGAGCATTTTATAATAAACTATGAAAGATGTACAATCATTATCCTCATTGCACAAAGAGGAACTCATGCTCAGAAAGGTTAATTTTCTTATCAAAGGTCACATAGCAAGGGAGTGGCAGAGGTGTAATTCAGTCCTGACTCTGAATCCAAAAGTCATCTTTCTACTGTACCTAGATCAGGGAAGCTCTGAGCCAGCAGGAAATTGGGAAAACAGGAAAATAGATGTCTAAAATCTAAGAAAGACAGTGTTTATTGCCAATGCTTACATCAAGTTATCAGGTGCCCTCATATGTTACAAGGGTTGCAAATGATGTGAATTCACCTAAAATCAAAGGTAAGTGGGTGCTAATACCGCTTGGCTTAGTAATCTCGAAGTGGAAGAAACTCTTTTAATGCTTACTGAGTTGAAGGACTCTTTGTTCTTTTAGTCATCTTTTCCTTCAAGAGCAATACTGAGGCTCTCTTTATCTAACCAGCATCTCTTTACTTGGCTTAATAATCTCGAAGTGGAAGAAACTCTTTTAATGCTTACTGAGTTGAAGGACTCTTTGTTCTTTAGTCATCTTTTCCTTCAAGAGCAATACTGAGGCTCTCTTTATCTAACCAGCATCTCTTTTCATGGCCTTCAGCCTACTCATGATTTTCAGAGAAAAGAGAAGACAATACCAAACCAAACCAAACAACAAACAGAAAAACCAAAACCACAGCCCCTGGGTTCTCTCTCTAGTCCCATGAACATTTATAACAATTTACTTCAGAAAAAGAGCCACTGTGGAGACCCAGCTCTACCTTGTGCTCCAGGCTGGAGTCTTTAAACATCAGTGAGAATGGCTTGATATGCTCTCTTCTCAATTTATCACCACTCCGCAAGTCGATGGTATGTTCTATTCTCTTGTTAATTTCCTCAGGCCCAGACTGGACATGCAAAGCTTGTGCAAGATGGTTTGGAAGCAGATTTATTGAATTTCTTGTTAGAGCAGCCAGAGTCTAGGGGGAAAGCACATGCAAACACAATAAACCTGCTAGTCCCCTTTGAATCAAAAAGAAATGCAATGTTTTAGATCATGTTGCTTTGCAAACAGTAATAGCATTGCATGCAGTTGTATTCAGTGAAACCTACAGAAGTTGATCGGTTAGAATTTGGTTCAGAGAAACACAACTTTGCAAAATATCACACCAAGAGGGACACTTCCTCTTTCTCAATGTAGGTGCACTGAATTCCTTTGAGATATTTGGAGAGTTGTTGGATTAGAAATGTTAATTAAGACCCTTTCTCTAACCAGGCATATCCCAGAGAAAGGGAACCAAACAAATAACAGAAAGTAAATATATCTGAAAAGCCCACAAAAATGATCATCTCCAACTGAGTTAGATTCCACATTTTCGTGCGGTCTTTCATTTAATGGTAATGGAGAGACTCGGGGTTCCATGGCTTGCATTTTTTTTTTAGCATTCTCCTTAGATAGACAGACAAATATGCCAGGATCTGCTCCTTAAACTTGATAAAGATTGTTAAATTTGTGCACTTCACAAATATGTCCCCCTTCCACATAGACCAGTAGATAGATATAGACAATTCATATAGATATGTACGAAACTCTATACATTCATATAGATATGTGCGTAATTTCCTTTAGGCAAAAAATGCAAGCAGTTGCAGCCTCCCACCATTTCACGGGGTTAAACAGCAGGAATTGGGGAAAGGTAAAACCACCGCAGCTGGTAATTGGGTATGGACACTTGGATGGAAAATTGCATTGGCTTATGAAGACACTCCGGGTTTGTCAGGGAGACCTTGTCTCCTGGTGAGTCAGCAGCAAGTGATAAGATCAACTGGCTGGATCTAGCCAAATGCAATGCTCACTCACAGTTCCAATTTAAGACAAAAATAGTGTGAGTTGGACTTGAAGAGAAATAGGGATAAGGAAGCCCATCCTATACCCCCAAGAGAAGTCCTTGAAGGGAGGCATAGGATGCAATACGTCTGCAGGGTGAGGAAGTGGAAACTCCCTGTCTCTGTGCACTCACCTCATCTGCTTTCCTTGACCAGCCTTTCAGCCTGGCTGTGTTTAGAACACAGGATAGATTGATATAAAATTACGGAGTCATCAAATGACAGAGGACCCTGGAGATCCCACTGCCTGAACCCCTATATACTGATGAGCCTCAGAGAGACTTGCTCAAGAGCCATCAGCTCATTAGCATCTGGGCCAGATCAGCTGCTCCAGGGCCAGAGCTGGAGTCAGGGGCTTTGACCTCTGTGAAGCCATCCAGCCCATCCCATAAGGATTCTTCCTATGCTATTGTTGGATCCTTCATTTTAACTTTCATAGAGATAGTCAATGTAACCTAAATCTGAGGTCTCTAATGAATTCTACAGCAGGAACTCATCACTGTTAGAATTTATTGAAACTCTTCTTCAGATCCAGGATGAAGGTCTGAGTTGCATGTGTCTACATGAGAAAGCAAAGTATATGCTCTCAGGGGACTGAAGCAGTTAATTTCAGTGCTGAGAACCAAGAAGACTACTACAGAGAACTAGACAGATGTTAGGGGTTGGTGTGGCAGGATGAGAGGCAAGAGAAGGGATGAAGCAGAGAGAAGGAAGCAGGGACGAATGTTTCAGAAAACGGGACAGGAGGATCCATGTGGGATCAGAGAGAGGGTTTAGCCTCTGGGACTAAATGCTGTTTGAACAGCATCTCCAAAACCAGAGGAAGCTGGACTGTTAGCCACTCGAAGNCTCATATGTTACAAGGGTTGCAAATGATGTGAATTCACCTAAAATCAAAGGTAAGTGGGTGCTAATACCGCTTGGCTTAGTAATCTCGAAGTGGAAGAAACTCTTTTAATGCTTACTGAGTTGAAGGACTCTTTGTTCTTTTAGTCATCTTTTCCTTCAAGAGCAATACTGAGGCTCTCTTTATCTAACCAGCATCTCTTTTCATGGCCTTCAGCCTACTCATGATTTTCAGAGAAAAGAGAAGACAATACCAAACCAAACCAAACAACAAACAGAAAAACCAAAACCACAGCCCCTGGGTTCTCTCTCTAGTCCCATGAACATTTATAACAATTTACTTCAGAAAAAGAGCCACTGTGGAGACCCAGCTCTACCTTGTGCTCCAGGCTGGAGTCTTTAAACATCAGTGAGAATGGCTTGATATGCTCTCTTCTCAATTTATCACCACTCCGCAAGTCGATGGTATGTTCTATTCTCTTGTTAATTTCCTCAGGCCCAGACTGGACATGCAAAGCTTGTGCAAGATGGTTTGGAAGCAGATTTATTGAATTTCTTGTTAGAGCAGCCAGAGTCTAGGGGGAAAGCACATGCAAACACAATAAACCTGCTAGTCCCCTTTGAATCAAAAAGAAATGCAATGTTTTAGATCATGTTGCTTTGCAAACAGTAATAGCATTGCATGCAGTTGTATTCAGTGAAACCTACAGAAGTTGATCGGTTAGAATTTGGTTCAGAGAAACACAACTTTGCAAAATATCACACCAAGAGGGACACTTCCTCTTTCTCAATGTAGGTGCACTGAATTCCTTTGAGATATTTGGAGAGTTGTTGGATTAGAAATGTTAATTAAGACCCTTTCTCTAACCAGGCATATCCCAGAGAAAGGGAACCAAACAAATAACAGAAAGTAAATATATCTGAAAAGCCCACAAAAATGATCATCTCCAACTGAGTTAGATTCCACATTTTCGTGCGGTCTTTCATTTAATGGTAATGGAGAGACTCGGGGTTCCATGGCTTGCATTTTTTTTTTAGCATTCTCCTTAGATAGACAGACAAATATGCCAGGATCTGCTCCTTAAACTTGATAAAGATTGTTAAATTTGTGCACTTCACAAATATGTCCCCCTTCCACATAGACCAGTAGATAGATATAGACAATTCATATAGATATGTACGAAACTCTATACATTCATATAGATATGTGCGTAATTTCCTTTAGGCAAAAAATGCAAGCAGTTGCAGCCTCCCACCATTTCACGGGGTTAAACAGCAGGAATTGGGGAAAGGTAAAACCACCGCAGCTGGTAATTGGGTATGGACACTTGGATGGAAAATTGCATTGGCTTATGAAGACACTCCGGGTTTGTCAGGGAGACCTTGTCTCCTGGTGAGTCAGCAGCAAGTGATAAGATCAACTGGCTGGATCTAGCCAAATGCAATGCTCACTCACAGTTCCAATTTAAGACAAAAATAGTGTGAGTTGGACTTGAAGAGAAATAGGGATAAGGAAGCCCATCCTATACCCCCAAGAGAAGTCCTTGAAGGGAGGCATAGGATGCAATACGTCTGCAGGGTGAGGAAGTGGAAACTCCCTGTCTCTGTGCACTCACCTCATCTGCTTTCCTTGACCAGCCTTTCAGCCTGGCTGTGTTTAGAACACAGGATAGATTGATATAAAATTACGGAGTCATCAAATGACAGAGGACCCTGGAGATCCCACTGCCTGAACCCCTATATACTGATGAGCCTCAGAGAGACTTGCTCAAGAGCCATCAGCTCATTAGCATCTGGGCCAGATCAGCTGCTCCAGGGCCAGAGCTGGAGTCAGGGGCTTTGACCTCTGTGAAGCCATCCAGCCCATCCCATAAGGATTCTTCCTATGCTATTGTTGGATCCTTCATTTTAACTTTCATAGAGATAGTCAATGTAACCTAAATCTGAGGTCTCTAATGAATTCTACAGCAGGAACTCATCACTGTTAGAATTTATTGAAACTCTTCTTCAGATCCAGGATGAAGGTCTGAGTTGCATGTGTCTACATGAGAAAGCAAAGTATATGCTCTCAGGGGACTGAAGCAGTTAATTTCAGTGCTGAGAACCAAGAAGACTACTACAGAGAACTAGACAGATGTTAGGGGTTGGTGTGGCAGGATGAGAGGCAAGAGAAGGGATGAAGCAGAGAGAAGGAAGCAGGGACGAATGTTTCAGAAAACGGGACAGGAGGATCCATGTGGGATCAGAGAGAGGGTTTAGCCTCTGGGACTAAATGCTGTTTGAACAGCATCTCCAAAACCAGAGGAAGCTGGACTGTTAGCCACTCGAAGTCTTTAACATTGGTTTCTTGGGCAGAAATTCTTTCCACACAGCTTTTTTTGGACTGATTTACTTAAATTACAGTAGCAGCAGCCACTGTAGTGGCGGTTATTATAATCACAGCTCTCTAACATAACCATTACTTCAAAAAAGACTGGACATTTTTTTTNTAAATGCTGTTTGAACAGCATCTCCAAAACCAGAGGAAGCTGGACTGTTAGCCACTCGAAGGCTTTAACATTGGTTTCTTGGGCAGAAATTCTTTCCACACAGCTTGGAAAATAATAAAACTTAGTTTTCTCTCTTGGAGAGAAGGTGAAAAGGACACTCAAACTGCCGTGTCTGGGCACACCCTCTGGCTTAGGGATGCCGGTGCTCCCTGGTAAGTGCTTGGAGCTGGAGTCTAATAGCTGGAGATGAAATCGCTACAATGTCTATTTACAGTCATAGTTAGGAATCTCTATTGCTTTCTGCAATTTTTATTTTCTTAAAGTTTTCCTTCTTTGAACTAAATATCGCTTAACCGTTCTACCAGTCCTTCATACCTTTGTTGGCTGTAAGACGTTTGGATTTCCACAGGTCAGGGGAGTTTCAAAAAATATTTTTTTGGACTGATTTACTTAAATTACAGTAGCAGCAGCCACTGTAGTGGCAGTTATTATAATCACAGCTCTCTAACATAACCATTACTTCAAAAAAGACTGGACATTTTTTTTCCCAACAAGAATGATATAATCTCAGAATAAAAGACAGGTCTTTACATTGAATACATTTAATTCAATGAATAACTCTCTACTTTTTCCTTATTTTCCTCATACTGATGTGAACTGGTGAAAATGTCATCAGGGCCTAACACTGGTCTGTAGAAGACATTTGAAATCTAGAAATAGGCATTGCTTCCTGGATGCCTGCAATTTATAACAGTTGACCATTCAGAGAAGGATTCTGCTGCCATTGGCCACTTCTGTAGGGCAGAGACCAATGAAATCTCCTTCCAGAACTTCCTGACTTCGCAATACATTCTATTGGCTGTCTGTGGTTGCTTCAGATGGGAGAGATTTGAAAGCACCCCTCTTTCTTTCATCCCTTCACCAGGTTACAGTTAATAGCTGGGGAAGAGCCCTTTCATCAAAACGTCAGTGATATTGTGGTGGAGAATTTTTTTCTTGTCTAAGCAGTTATTTTTATTCCTTACAATTATATCCCTAGTAGTTTATGCAGGTAGTCAATTCTCAGTATTCTTTTTTCTGATGTTTGCTCTGTCAATTACATACAACAATTACATACGACAATTACATGTGCTGTTTAATCAACAATCCCTCTAGCATCACCTCATCCCTTCAGGGCATATATGCTTAAGGGAAGACTAGCTTCAACTCAAGAAGGCAAGCAAATTGAAATTAGGAAGGGGCATGGGGAAATCATCTGCTTTCATTTACCCCCAATGCATCACAAAGCATACATGACTTTGGGAGAAATTATGGCTTGGGATTATCTGTGATACCCCTTTCTCTCCATTAGTAATGGCCAGTAAGATTTGACTGTGTGGGCACGTTCAGTGGGCTAATGCTGCCAACACCAAAAATCCATGCACTGATATATTCACAATGATTCATTTGTAAGCAGTACTGGGTTGAAATGTGTAACATGCCTTATTTCCCTACTTAGAGTCAAACTAAAATGAGCTATTTTTTTAATAGAATAGGGCTTTCTCTTTTTAAGACTTACAGCACCAGTATGAGCAAGATTATGGCAAAAAATAGCACAAGCTTTAAATATGATTCCAATCTTAAATTGACCTCCAAACTGTTGAGACAGTTCTTTCACATAAACAAATTAAGCAATTGGCAAGAGAATAGAAAAACAAATGAATAAAATGGAAGGAAAAGGGAAATGCCATGAGAAGAATTGTAATTGAATACATATATTTGAATATATGCTTCAATGTATAACTGAAGTACATATTACATTTATATGCAATAAAAAATATATTCATTTATTTACTTTAGCTGGTGTTTTCAGATATTTGGGAGGTCAGATTGGAACAGTAATGTTATAAAAAAATATGTTATAAATAAATAATGCTGTTTATTTATTTTAGCTGGTGTTGTAGATTTTGGGAGATCAGGTTAGAGCAGCAGAAATGTCTAAATTTGTGGCCGAGATGGCCTCTCATGACCGAGTTTCTACATAAAAAAGATTTTGCAGCCCCTGGATTTATCTTGACTGAGATGCATGCTCTCCTCAGGTATTTCAGAAATTACTTCCTCCCTCACAGGTACTTGAGACAGATCAAAGCTCAGATGAGAATCAGTGTCCCTTCTGAACCCATATTTCTGAAGACAGGGTCTTACCTGAGAGTCTGGGGGGGGGGTCTGGTGAAAATTATGATCAGAGGGTCTGGGTAGCCCTTTTGCAAACTGCATTTGAATGGGGGAAGTCATTAATCCTCTTCAGCCCATCATTTAATTTATGACCTTCAGAAGACTTTTCTTTGGGACTCATCTTTTATCTATGTGTCCACTGAAAACCTACTTTCCCTACAGGCCCTAGCATTTCATGGATGGCCAAAAACTTTGGTACTCACTTATCAGTTTGTCACAGTGAATGAAGGTGTACTGTCTAGATACATCCAGTTTTGTAGAGTCAAACCCACCTTAGCTCTTGTGGATGACGTATTCCAATATCAAAACACACTGTAAAGCATCCCCGTGGACACTGTAAATCAGTGCTCTGTTTCATTACTAGATCCTCCTAATTCACCCTTTCTCAAAAATGTGTTCCAAGAAATACAAGAATGCTGGGATGCTTCATTACAAAAAGACTCTGTGGGCCAGTCAGTTTAGAAAATGTGGGCCCATTATTTGTTTATTGTCGTGTCTCCTCACCAGTGTCCATGAGAGAAGGGACTTTGTCTCTTTCGTTTGTTTCTTTGTCCCCAGTGCCTATTCCAATGCCTGATATTTTGTAGACACTCAGTACATGTTTACTGAATGAAACAATTCTTATATCCTTCGAGTGGGATCTCACAGTACACTTTACTGAGATAAAGGCACTGATCAGTTCTGCAGAAATGAGACTCTTAAACTTCACTTTCCAAACTTGTTTTGACTGCACAACCCCTTTTCCTGAATTACTTCTACTTGTTCCATAGAACACCACTTGGGAAACAGTATTTCAAAGTTTTTCCCTGCTTTTATTCACAATTCCAGTTACTGAACTTGTTGCTGACCTCTGAATTAGATCTGTTTATATGGCCACCTTCTAGTGTCCTGAGTTTTTTTCTCTAGGCTAATGGATTTGATTTTCCCAGTAGGGGAGATGTTTTCTACACATTGCACAATGCTTTCTAGTTTGTGCCCTGTGTGTGCTATTGCACAGAATATCAGACCCAATGCAAATGACATCTGACCTTGTGCATTGGAACATGCAGCATCTAGGGGCATGTACTACTGCTACTTTAAAAACCAATTCAGACATCACCTTCTCCGGGAAGCCTACTCTGAGCCCGCACTTTTCCTTAGCACAGCAATTACTGTGATTTATTGCAATTGTCTACTCATGTGTTTGTTTGTTCCACTAGACTCTGATCTCCTTGAGGTCAGGCACTGTGTTTTATCTATAATTGATCCTCCAGCACCTGGACTATTTGCTAAGTTCCTAATAAGCGTGTGCAGAATGAATGAATAAATGGATGGATAAATGAAAGGTTGAATGGTTCTATAAGAAGATGTTTTTCCAGGGCAGTGTTTCTGGTCTTTTGCTAGCAAAATTTTCTCCTGTTCTCTCTCAAATAGACTCCAAATTTGGAAAGAT